>NC_142750.1:3380000-3412500 GCF_051943395.1 Hippocampus bargibanti | reverse complement strand
CAATCGTCTCAAGGGTTAATTCTGGAGCGCACGAAAAGTGTTGGAATCAAAAACATGCGCAACGGAATCCCTTTAAGGCGAGAATTTTCATACCCACGGTTGAACTGTTCATCGTCGTCGTGCTTTCGTTCTGGTCCGGCGACACCATGGCGCTCACTAGGTGATCCGAAATGGCGAGGATCTTACTTCCTGTGCCTCCATCTCCTTCGCTGCTCACCTTGATCGCGTTGGCCCGCGGCCCGACACCCGACACCTCCTGTTGAACATGTTGCAAAGCGTCAAGATTTTACGGCGGAAATTCGAGCATGTTGAATTAATTGTGCAATATGTGTACCATCGATGCCGAGAAACTGTTTGCCACTGTCTGGTGAGAGAAAAAGCAACACGGCAACTTTACTGTACTTTACGGGTACAACAAAAACTCAAACACGGCGTTTTACCTACTGGCAGCGGTAAAACGACATTTGTGTTGTTGACAAGTTGTTGGTCCATGTTGTCGAGAAATGTTCTCTCTTTTGTCCGCCCCTGTAACAAACATAAGTTTTTAAACAGTGTTCCGAAAACTACAATTGTGTCATCCTTAAAGGACAACCGACGTCACCGGACAAGTTGTGTCCATAATTTGATTAAGATGGCTTCAAATGACTTCTACTGAGCGTATTTTACAAAAATTCCATTGCATAGCTATTTTTTTACGCTTTAAGACTCGCACTGAATATTCTGGAAGTCTTGTTTTTGAGTTGGTGACGAGTCCGTATGTTACGTCACTGAAGGAACGCCCCTGACCGAAAAAAGGACACATTGTAGCATTCCTTCCATCACGTCAATGCGTTTTGCTGTACTTGTTTGGTCTCAAAACTTCATGTTGCACCAAAAAGAGGCAGAAGAGGGCGACAAAGCTCCATGTAAGGAATTAATCAGCCTGTGGAAACGGGCTGATTAATTAATTCCTTACACGGAGCTTTGTCGCCATTTTCTGCCTCTTTTTAATGCTACATTTCCCGCCCCCAGATACCTCAAAATGGCACGGAATAAATTCTTTAATCGATTGCAAACATGTATGCTTTCCTCTTCAGAACTATTTGAATCATATTCATAACTGGAGGTGTAACAAGAAAGCATATTCTCCGAATCTGAAGCCATTGTTTTGATTCTCCAGCTAGGCAAGACATCTTGGGGTGACATCACGAACAAGGGGGCGGGACCTTCTGAAACTGGCCACTTTCGGGTTCATTTTTATTGCAGATTTTGGACAGTAAGTTATTTTTATTGGTGTTTTACATTTGACAAAAAATATCAGCCTGCGTCTTTTAGGTATTTTAGATGCTATAAAACGTTTTTCTGATGTCAGTTAGGAAACAAAAAAAGTGATGTCGGTTGTCCTTTAACTTCCCTTACCACCGGAGGAATGATCTCATTGAGAATATCCGGAAGACCTGCGGTGGGGAACATAGAAATCAAATTCTCCAAGTGGATCGTGGTGACGTGGGAGTGTGATTTGAAGCTTACTTTTGCAAAAGGAGACTCCGACAACCCATAAAATGCCAGTGGAAGGGTAAAAGCCATCTGGACAGGAACAATAAAATGTCCCGGGCGCATTTGTGCACACTGTTTGAAAACCGCATATACCAGGTGACTCGCTGCATTCATCTACATCTGCTCAAAATAAATAAATAAATAAATAAATAAAGTATAATAATAATAATGATAAAAATAATAATTATTATTATTATAATAACATTGCACATTAAAATAAACAAATACACTAAGATACACTAAGTGACTCGCTGCATTCATCTACATCTGTACAAAAAAAAATAATAATAATAATAATAATAATAATAATAATAATAATACACATTAAGAAACACAAATAAACCGGGTGACTTGCTGCATTCATCTACATATGTAAAATAAAATAATAATAATAATAATAATAATAATAATAATACCCATTAAAATACACAACCAAACCAGGTGACTCACAGCATTCATCTACCGCTGTACAATAAAAAATATAATAATAATATAATAATTATAATAATAATAATAATAATAATAATAATAATAAATAATAATGCACATTAAAATACACAAATAAACCAGGTGACTGGTTGCATCCATCTACATCGGTACAATACAATATAATAATAATAATAATAAGGAAAATAAAAATTGTATCATAAAAATAATAATAATAATTAAAAAAATATATATTATTATTAATAGTGATGTAATTATTATTATATAATTACATTATTATTATTATTATTGTGATTATCATTATGATGATGATGATGATGATAATGATGATGATTATTATTATTATTATAAATAATAATAACACGTTGCAAACGTACCCGTGCAAGGGTTGCCAATGCTGGCAATCACGTCCTGGTTGTTCAGCCGGTAACCGTGGAAACAGGTGCAAACATAGGAGCCCACCGAGTTTGTGCAGTTGGAATCCGGTCCACAGATCGTGGCATCTTCGCTGCATTCGTCAATATCTGCCAAGCACAAAAAAGGAGGGTTATGTGTGTGTGTGTGTGTGTGTGTGTGGGGGGGGGGGGTCCATCTAGACAACATGTGTAACACAAATCCAGCTGAATATCAAAATAAGAGTAGTTTTCAAATCATAATCAATGTCAATGTTATCTCTTAAAAATTGGATTGTTTGGAAATATGAATGCTTACAAAGTGGGGTTTATCGCACCCCCCGCCCCCAAAAAAAGAGTGACGGTTTACCACGACAAATGTTTTTTCCGCTAGGTGGCTGCTCCTGGTCCGTTGGAGAGAAGCCCACTTGACACACGCAGGTATAAAGGCCAGGTGTGTTGATGCATTCCGAGTATGGACCGCAGAGCAAAGGATCCAAGCATTCGTCGATGTCTGACAATGAAATAACAACAGAGATATTAATAATAATAATAATAATAATAATAATAATAATAATAATAATAATAATACATTTGATTTCTAAGCACCTTTCGAAAGTCTCAAGGTCACTTTACAGTCACAGGATAAAGTTTTTCTGTGGGTGATCAGCGGCAGCCACACGCGCCAGCGTTCACTCAACCCCGAAGTAACTCAAATAGATAGAAAACTAGCTAGCTAGCTAATGGATAGCTAATAAATATCTAATAGATAGCCAGCTAGATAGCAAATAGAGAGATATTGGGGCGGGGTTGTATTTTTTTTCAGTTGGCAATTGGAGATGCAATTTTTTAACAGGGTCATAATAGAACAAAAAAATGTCTGATAACATTTTTAAATTGTTTTTTGCAACTGCTCATTTTCAAGTAAAAGGCATTCCACGCCATGACTTTAATTAATCTTTTATCATTTACTCACATATTTCAATACTGATGAAGCAATGGAACAACAACGATGATAATAATAATATGAATATGAATCAAAATCATACCTTGGCAAATAGGAGTGGCATTTCTCATGTTCTGGTAACCATCGTTGCATTGACATTGATAACTTCCGGCCTCATTCAAACACGTGCCGTCATCACCGCACACGTTTTCGAGGCACTCGTTGATATCTTGCAAGGAGGGGAGACTGGATCAGCTTGTACGTGTAAATAACGGCATCACGGTGTGTGTGAATTAAAAATAATAATAATTAACTCATTCCCTGCCATTCCCGATTTTTTTGGGGGGGTTTTGGTGCCGATAAAGCGCTGGTCAGACCTCTGGCAATGTTTTTTTTTCAATTCCACAAGGGGGCAGTGTTTGCCTTTTTTTTTCATATTAGCTCTTTATTACAGCTTCAGCTCTTGTTAAAGCGCTATATGAATCAATATGGATTGTATTTTGTACATCTGCCCCCATTTCAAGCTCAGATAACTCCAGACTCACATCATTTAGGAATTGAACTTCTTGCGGGGGAGGGGACTGCTGAAAGAGCGCTGGTCAGACAGAATGAGTTAAGAAAGCTTTTGCAGACAGTAATAGTACCTATGCATGGATTCTCGCCTCCGGGCGCCTGTTCCGGATTGGTCGCAATATATCCGACCAGGCAGCTACAAGTGTAGGCTCCAATTGTGTTGTTACAATCGGAATTACTTCCACAAACCCCTGTCGAACACTCGTCGATATCTTTGGAAAGATATACGGATATGTTTTAGGATACAGTGATACCTTGGCTTATGAACTTAATTGCTTCCCAGACAGAGTGTGAAGTGTGTATCTCAAAAATTAATTTCCCATAGGAAACCATTAAAATGAGAATAATCCGTTTCCAGGTCCCCATAGAACATAATTTTCTACTTTCTAATTTTCTAAAACTACACAAAATATACATTATTTTATGTATAATAAATATGATATGGTATTATAATTAAAGAAATACACTGTACTGTATAATAAAGTTGTTTTATTTACCTTTGTGATGGTCATTCATGGCTAGATGGAAAGGAGTGGCCGGTTTCATCAGCATTAAACATCTGATGAGGAACATAACCTTCTACTTTGACCATCTTTCACCTTGTAGGTGTTTTCTCTGCGATAATTTTACCGTGTTCCTCATCACCACCACCTCCCCTCACTGCTGCATTCTTGACCAATCACGTGGCTTTAACCGAAGACTGGGGGCGGGGAATAGAGGACCAAAACAAGCCGGTGGCATTTTCTTGTTAGGTGAACGGGCTCGTCGTTATTGTGGCAGCTCCGTGTGTATCCCAAAAAATAGTTCGTATGCCAAGGTAAAATTTTCAGTTTCAGTCCGTTAGCCAAGGGGTTCGTAAACCGCGGTATCACTGTATCTGCCCCCCCCCCTCCCCCCAACAACCCCAATGTCCCGTACCAATAAATACATGAGGAAGCGTTTGTTTACCAGTACAGCCATACGAATTCATGGTGGGCAGATGACTTGGGAGTAATTTGTATCCGGTCACGCAGGTGCATCCGCCATCGCTGTTACACTCAGCGAGTGGCCCACAAGAATCGTTTCTACAAACAGAATGATCTGGAATGGATGGGGGGGAAGGGGTCGGGGGGGTTATACACCCATGATCAAACCAAATGAACACAGAATCATGAAATGTTTCGACGATCTTACAGGTTACAAAGCCAGAACTGGACACCGGGTAATTTCTTGGTTTTAAGATATAAAATTTTCCCGGACAGTATACCGCATCCACCGTGAAACTGTGAGTGTCGCACGATCCACTATGAATATACCCAGTCCCCGTGTACGCCGTGGCCGATTCCACAGTCGGATATGCAAATGAGAAACGTGTAGGGTTTTGGAAACCGCCGCGAGGTCCTGATTGGCAGTTTTCGACGATTCTGTCGCCGCCGATTCCAAGGAAGCGTGACCATTGACTGGTAAGATGGCTGTCGTCGCGCGGGTAGCCGTTGAAGGACGAAGATGTGAAGGCCACGTTGCGAGAAGGTTCGGTCACGTTGACGTAGTTATCGCAGGAACCTGGGAGGGATAAAATGGCGGCAACATCATCACGGTTGGGGAAACCCTGAAAGGTTTGTTGGACTTACCGGGAGGAAAAACGCAATGTCCGAGGATGAAGAATGATCCTTGGGAAAAAAAACAATATTTATAATAATAATAATAATAATAAAACATTATATTTGAAGCGCCTTTCAAAGCTCTCAAAGACACTTTACAGTCACAGACAATCATAGATACAATAATAAATAAAGTACAATTATAAATAGAATACAATAAACAAAACACAATTATAAATAGAATATAATAATAATAATAATAATAATAAATAATAATAATAATATATATAATAATAATAATAATAATAATAATAATAATAATAATACATTTGATTTCTAAGCAGTCATTTTACAGTCACAGGATACGTTTTTCTGTGGGTGAGCAGCGGCAGCCACACGCGCCAGCGTTCACTCAACCTGGAAGTAACACAAATACTAGATAGACAGCTAGCTAGATAAGTAATAGCTAATAGATAGTTATCCACATAGCTAACTAGATAGCCATCCAGCTAGTAGATAGCCACCCAGTTAGCTAATAAATAGCAATTTGATAGCAATTATAGCTCGGTAGCATATGAGCAAAATTGATAACAAAGGCATTTTCAGATAAATAAATAAATAAAATGCGCCAGCATTCACTCAACAATCGATAGAAAGCTAGCAAGCTAATACATAGCTAATAGATAGTTAGCCAGACAGCTAACTAGATAACCAGCCAGCTAATAGATAGCTAATGTGATTTAAATACGATAATTTCAAGGCCTTGACTCACCCAGGAGAAGCACAAAGGCACAAGAGATCATGATGACAAGAAAGAAAACGCAGATGGTCAAACTCAGCCACTCAAGAGGGTAGAAGGTGTTTGATTAAGCAGCCAACAGCTGCGCTCTCTGTGTCTTGTCCCGATGCAAAAAACAATGCAAATGTAATCTGGTTGTAATTCAAGACAAGTCAAGTTAGAGGCCAGATTCGGGGAGTGGGATTGAGGACATTTCATTGGATTGGATTAGCCTTTATTAGTCTCGCAGTGGAGAAATGTACATTTCATAGCAAAGGAAAGGAAGAAGTAGAAAAACAAAATACATGAGCTGCTGTAAAGGCAGCCACTCTCGAGGCGCCATCTTGAAGTAGCCAGCATCCATTGACAAAAAGAGTCAAGGGATGCATCTTCTCACATCCTCACATTTACCACGTGAATCCGTTTCAATTCTTGTGACTGTAAAGTGACCTTGAGTTTTGAAAGGCACTTACAAAAAACAAATTATTATTACGTATTATTATTATTGTTGTTGTAAACTCCACACATGAAGCAGGTGAGAGGTGCTGTGCTAAAATCGGCTGAGGCGGTTGGTATAGATCGCCAGAAATCCTGTTACAGTATGTAAGCACTGGTGTGTGTCATGTTTACAAGAGATTTTCTATCTTAAAGTCACCCCGTCTTAAATATTTTGAGTTCTTTTTATACTATTTTCTATATTTAACGAATCACCCAGCACTAAGGAATATATTTTACAAACGTGTCAGTGCTTTTTTTTTAATCTTATTTTCTATGTTTAACAAGTCACCAAGCACTACGGAATGTTTATGCGTACTTGTTTCTTACCCGCAACATTAAAGCACGGACCGAAAAGTGCACCGTTAAAATACTGCCGTACCAACAAATTCATCGTCTGCACATCGCAAATGTAATTTTCCTTTCTCCGTTTTCTCTCCGGCATAACTTAAGTTAATAATGTCCACGAAACGGCGTTGAACAACGATGGTATCGTCGCAGTTTATTTTGAATTGGTGTTTTAAATCGATTCGTATAGAATTTGTATTTATCATTGGTCGCAAGAACAAATACGTTCGTATTTGAACATCAAAACAAACGAAAAGACCAGCTATTATATATTTTGTAAATTAAACTTACATTTTGAGCACCAGCCGCTTAACTTTGCAGCTCCTCGTTGTGACACAAATATCCATCCGGACAAATGCGGCTTCCTGTTTTGCAGCAACTAAGAATGTTTGTCAACTCAGCTCCCCCCCCCCAAAAAAAATTGAACCGACGAACATCAGCAATATTAATAGTAATAATTATGGATAATCGACAAATATGTATACTGGAGTAATGATTATCTCATCGTAATTTACAATTTAATTACTCGTGTTTCTTTTAACACAAAGCTAGTGAACGCGCAAGAAGCATTGCGTAATTCTTAATAACATTACTTCTACTTCTCTCTTTGAAGTGTACCTCGAAGTTGGAGTCAAAATAACAAATTATGGCATCACTGGTGAGTAATGGTTTGTCTCATGGTGGGATTTATTATATTTAGGCAATTTTATTTTCATTTTGTACCGATTTGGTCGACTTGGGTGGAAAGCAATTGAACATTGTCAGAGAAATTTTTTGTTTGTGTTGCAGGGGAGCAGCAGTTCTTTGAGTACTGAATACATTGTGCGAGTGCCAAAGTGAGTAATATACAGCATGTGCGTATTGTGATTGTACGACATTAAATGTCGTACAATTATACTCTGTTTCATCTCCCCCTGCATAGAAATACGAACAAGAAATACAACATCATGGCTTTTAACGCCGGGGATAAAGTCAACTGTTCAACGTGGACACAGGTAAATTTAGTAATCATTTACCTCCAATAACGTTGAGACCTAATAAGAATGACGGTTTTAGCGATTAGTGTTGACAGATAATCCCTCGTTGCAATTGAAGAGAATCTACTTTTTTTTTAGTCACACCCATGTGAACAACTTCCTTCAGGCTCGTATGGAGAGAGACATGAGTGCTCGGAAAATATATGGTGAAGAAGAGACACCGGAGGGCGCAGCTGGCAGCGAGTTTGGCAAAAAGCAACGTGAGGAAGCGCGGCGGAAGAAGTTTGGAATCGTCACGCGGGAGTTCAAACCGGAGGATCAGCCTTGGATTCTTAAAGTCAACGGCAAGGCTGGTAAAAGGTGTGATGAAAAACGCTTTGTGCTTTAGCAAAATGCAAAGTTTAACGAACCCCTCTCTCTGTGCTGGTCGATATAAGGTTCAAAGGTCTGAAAAAAGGTGGCGTCACAGAAAATGCATCCTACTACATCTTCACCCAGTGTCCCGATGGAGCCTTCGAAGCCTTCCCTGTTCACGGCTGGTACAATTTCACTCCGGTGGCGAAACACAGAACTCTCACTGCGGAGGAGGCAGAAGAGGAGTGGGGCAGGTGAGAGAAAGTTGCTTTTGCCTTGTACTTACGCATAAATCAATGTAAAAAATTCAAATTACGTACATGGACAGTGATGCATCTGGACTATTACGATGGTCTATTACGATTAGCGCATATTGCAACATGATCTGTGCGCCTTAATAATAATAATAATAATAATACATTTAATTTCTAAGCACCTTTCAAAACTCTCAATGTCACTTTAAAGTCACAGGATAAGTTTTTCTGTGGGTGAGCAGCGGCAGCCACACATGTCAGTGTTCACTCAACCCGGAAGTAACTCAAATAGATAGAAACCTAGCTAATAGATAGCTAACAGATAGCTAGCTAGGCCTTCACTCAACCCGGAAGTAAGTCAGGAATCTAGCTAGCTAATAGATAGCTAAGTAACTCGGATAGAAAGATAGCTAACAGATAACTAGCTAGGTCTTCACTCAACCTGGAAGTAACTCAGATAGAAAGCTAGCTAATAGACAGCTAATAGATAGCTAAGTAACTCAGATAGAAAGATAGCTAACAGATAACTAGCTAGGTCTTCACTCAACCTGGAAGTAACTCAGATAGAAAGCTAGCTAATAGACAGCTAATAGATAGCTAAGTAACTCAGATAGAAAGATAGCTAACAGATAACTAGCTAGGTCTTCACTCAACCCGGAAGTAACTCAGATAGAAAGCTAGCTAGCTAATAGACAGCTAATAGATAGCTAAATAAATCTGTACAAACATGACCCCCCCCCCACCCAAAAAAAGCCAGATAGCTATTGTACGGTATTACAGAAAAGACAAAGCAAATAGACTTAGCACATTTCTTACTAATGTCTGCATAAACAAAAGTCAAAAGAACAAAAAAAAACTAAATAACAAATAATATGACAACACAATACAAAATAAAAAGAATTTGGCCCCCTTTTTTAATTTCCCCGATGCATCCTTGCATGGATCGGAATGGATTAACCACAATGGTGTTGAGTTGTTAAAGCTACACTCAAATTACTGTCAAAACAACACAAACGCATCTATTATCCGATATTTTCTTACCCTTTTTTTTCCCCTTGCGCGCAAAGGAGAAACAAGGTGGTGAACCACTTCAGCATCATGCTCCAACGACGTCTCCGCGAGCAAACGCAGGGCGACGACGACGAGGAAGAGAGCGAGAAATCAACCAAGAAGAAGAAGGGCGGCGGTCGGGGTGGCGACCTGCGGATCCACGATATGGAAGATGATTTTGAGATGAGCAGCGATGACAGCGACAACAGTCTGGGAGAAGGTTGCGGAGGAAGGCATGATGCAATAAGAGTGACCCAGAACATATGAACATAAAACATGGTTGCTTTTAGATGGAGAAGGCAAGACTAAAGCGAAGAGTGAAGCGGGGAAAAGAAAATCAAAGAAGAAGAAGAGCAATGACAAAGAGGCTTTGGAAGACAGCGATGATGGCGACTACGAGGGCTTGGAGGTGGATTACATGTCAGATGAAAGCAGGTCAGATCCATCAAAAGATTTTTTTTTATTACTCAAAATGTCGGTTTTCTTGACAAAAAAAAAATCCTTTCTGTTGTCCTCCACAAACAGTTCAGATGAAGAACCTGAAAAATCAAGACCCAGCAAAGGAGAAGACGTCCCGAAAGGTCAGCGCGGTATATCATGCTGGTCAAATGTTTAAAGGACAACCGACACCATTTTTTTTGTTTCCTACCTGACATCAGAAAAACGTTTTATAGCATCAAAAATACCCAAAACGCGCAGGCTGATATTTTTAGTCAAATTCAAAACACCAATTAAAAATGACTTAAAGTGTCCCAAAACTGCCACAAAATGAGTTCGCAACTGCGCAGATTCGGAGAGTCCCGCCCACTTTTTCGTGACGTCACACCAGGATACTCCTCCACGAACTGCCTTGCTCCAGAATCAAAACAATGCCTTCAGAGTTTAGATTCAGAGAAGATGCTTTTTTGTTAAGCATCCAGTTATGAATATGATTCAAATAGTTCTGAAGAGGAAAGCATAAATGTTTGCAATCGATTAAAGAAGTCCTTCCGTATCAATTTCGATCCGTCTGGACTCCGATGTAGTGCCCAGAAAATGCACAAGATGGCGCATAAGCTCTGTTGGAAATGGGCTGATTTGTCCGCTGGGAATTTGTGTCAACTTCTATCTTCTTTATGCGTGTTACCGTAATTGGCTGTGACACACAACGATTCACCATTGGGTTATATATGTAGTTTTCCTTCTAATTTTGCAATCAACACTGTTTTCAGGTGAAAAAAAGTACCCAAAATGCATTGTTTCATTCCTCGGTCAGGGGCGTTCCTTCAGTGACGTCACGTCAGGCATCGTCATCAACTCGAAAACAAGACTTCCTGAATATTCAGCGCCAGTCTTAAAACGTAAAATATAGCTAGCTATATGCGGTGGAATCTTTGTAAAATGTGCTCAGTAGAAGTCATTTGAAGTGATTTTACAAATTATGGACGCAACTTGTCCGAAGGTGTCGGTTGTCCTTTAAAAGATAGATCATCCTCGTGACTTTACTTTGTTCTTTTTTAACTTTACAGGGATTGATGAGGCTTCAGAAAGTGAAGAAGAGAGCGAAGAGGAGAAACAGAATGAGGAGGAAGCAAAGGAGGAGGAGGAGGAAGAAGAAGGAAAAAAAACACCGGCACAGGCAGAAAAAAAGAAAAAAAAAGGTACGCTCTTCACGGGTTACAAACGACTTTTGCCGTCATGTTACAACATGAAAGCGATTTGAAATACGTCGCGTTGACATCTTTATAAAGTTGCAACTTGTAAGATTGTGTGCTCTTCACGTTTTGCAGACAGCAGCGGCGAATCGGACAGCTCGGACGACAGTGACATCGAGGGAGAAACTTCCTCCGCTTTATTCATGGTGCTTCGCGTGTGTGTGTGTGGATGAATAAGTGCCTATACTGTGTGTGTGTGAGATAGATAGATAGATAGATAGATAGATAGATAGATAGATAGATAGATAGATAGATAGATAGATAGATAGATAGATAGCGAGCTAGGTAGATAGATAGATAGCGAGCTAGGTAGATAGATAGATAGCGAGCTAGGTCGATAGATAGATAGAGAGATAGATAGATTAGCGAGCTAGATAGATAGATAGAGAGCTAGGTAGATACATAGATAGATAGATAGATAGATAGATAGATAGATAGATAGATAGATAGATAGATAGATAGATAGCGAGCTAGGTCGATAGATAGATAGGGAGCTAGGTCGATAGATAGATAGGGAGCTAGATAGATAGATAGATCTATAGATAGATAGATAGATAGCGAGCTAGGTAGATAGATAGCTAGGTAGATAGATAGATAGATAGATAGATAGATAGATAGATAGCAAGCTAGGCAGGTAGATAGATAGATAGATAGATAGATAGATAGATAGATAGATAGATAGATAGATAGATAGATAGATAGATAGATAGATAGATAGATAGATAGATAGATAGATAGATAGATAGATAGATAGATAGATAGATAGATAGATAGCAAGCTAGGCAGGTAGATAGATAGCTAGATAGATAGATAGATCTATAGATAGATAGATAGATAGCGAGCTAGGTAGATAGATAGCTAGGTAGATAGATAGATAGATAGATAGATAGATAGATAGATAGATAGATAGATAGATAGATAGCAAGCTAGGCAGGTAGATAGATAGATAGGGAGCTAGATAGATAGATAGCGAGCTAGGTAGATAGATAGGTAGATAGATAGCGAGCTAGGTAGATAGTCGAGCGAGATAGAGAGCTAGGTAGATAGCTAGCTAGATAGATAGCGAGCTAGATAGATGGCGAGCGGGCCATCCCAGCAAGATTGATGGCGAGCGCGCTAGCTAGATAGATGGCGAGCTGGCTAGCTAGATAGATGGCGAGCTGGCTCGGTAGATAGATAGACAGACAGCTAGATCGATAAGTAGGTTCCTAGCTAGCTCGATAGACAGCGAGATCGATCGATAGATTTTTTTTGGGGTTCAAAATATAGATTGTCAATCGCATGAAGAACAATTTATGTGACTGTAAACGAACACAAATTGAAGAGATTCTAGCTATCCACAACCAATCTTCTTGTTTGTCTCCTTGTAGAAGAAACGCACTCCTCCAAAGCGAGGTGGACGCGGCTCCGCCGGGAGCTCCAAAACTGGCAGCCGTCCGGGAACGCCATCCATAGACACCGCTGCAACCTCCAACACTTTACGAGCTGCTGCCAGCAAGCTTGAGCAAGGTGACTTCAAGCAATGACCTATTGTGATGTTCAACCAACAACTTTTTTTTCCACCAAAAATCTTCCAAGGAGATGTTTTATAATTTTGTTCCCATCTTCTCATCAATAAAATGGGCTTTTTTTCCAACAGGTAAAAGACAGATGCAAGGTCCAGGGCCAGACTCGCCAGTTGCCAAAAGGCTCAAGATGGACCCCAGCGCTCAGAGCCCATGTCCTTCTGGGAAGAGCACGCCTCAACCTCCATCGGGAAAATCGACTCCCAGTTCCAGGTAGCGTGTTATGACACTTTTTTTTCCCCTAAACCTCCATTTCAATGAATCATCCTGCGTTACCGGGTATGCCCTTGAAGGGTTTTGCTGTTTTATGAAAATAGCTTGTTTTACTCCCTTTCAAACCATCTATTTTCTTTCGCAAAACCCTTCACTAAACCGCCATGGTCGGGTGAGGTTCAATTTGGATCGTTCCAACAACCGAGTTCTTAGGCAACACAGGCCAAGTTATGCTGATGAGGTGATACCAGATCAAATGGGGCAATCAGGCCAGTCGTAGACCCCGTACTCAGACAGGACAATAGAAGTCATCAGTCAGGACAATAGAAGTAATCAGTGTAGCCGCAGGGAGTAGTCTTCTGCTCCCCCCCCCCAACCTGAGAGCAGGGACCAATCATAGCAGAGTTTACCAGCAAAATATTTTAGTTCGCTGACGAAGCCTCTTGAATAAGAAGCGAAACGTCCGACACCTTCAAATTTGTACAGATGACGGCTGAAGAAACCTTCTCATCGATGGACCACTCCCGTACGACTGAGTGCTTACACAGACCTAGCTAGCTATCGTTTAATTATCTAGCTATCTGGATGGCTAGGTAGCTATTTATTAGCGACTGTATCCTGTGACTGTAAAGTGACCTTGAGAGTTTTGAAAGGTGATTATAAATGAAATGTATTATTATTAATTCTGGCAGTTCAATCTTGAAATTACAATCCCGATAAATGGAACGGGGGCTTAAACTTGTTTTTGCCATCCTTCGCCCGCAGTGACGTTCAACTCACAGAAGAAGCGGTCCGCCGCTACCTCATCCGAAAACCGATGACCACCAAAGACCTACTGAAAAAATTCCAAACCAAGCGCACCGGCCTGAGCAGTGAACAGACTGTCAACGTGCTAGCGCAGATTCTGAAACGCCTCAACCCGGAGCGCAAAAACGTTAATGAGAAAATGCATTTTTATCTCACGGAGTAAACGTGCAATTGGAGCGAGGCTAGAATAGGCTCCAGATTGCCCCTTTTGAAGACAAGCGTTGGGAGAAAATGGACAGAAGAGGACGGAGGGAAGTGAAGAATCATTTCATAGTTTGTTTTTTTTTGTGATTATGACACCAGATCTGGAGAAGAATTGCTCCATATGTAGTAGGTGACTTTTTTTTTCTTATTAACGTCATATACCGAAACTGAAAGAATGGAATCAAGAGTTCACGACTAAGAATTCACGAGGTAGAATCAAGTTGTTTTCTAATAAAACTGACAAACCAAAATAATGGTCTAAGATGTCTTTTTTTTTAACTAAACCTCACTGGCACAGTTAGACACGGTCTTTTTGTGTACTATTACTAAGGCGAAACGTTCGTTAGCTAAAGCATTCGTAAGCCGAGCTATCACTATACTTTTATCTTCAACCACAGTTAAGACAAAATGCCTCCAAAATGTACATTAGCTGGGAAATTACCGCACAGGATGGCACTTTTTTTTAAACCATATTTTCATCAAATCAAAGTCTTACACACACCTTCCATAAAGGCTACTTACATTGTCTTTGGAGCTCAGGTCGAATTCATATCCAATCAGAGCTGAAGTGCATTTTAAACTGGAAGGTTCCGACAAATAACAGAGACGCGGCGCTGTCGAGGCACTTTCTGTCCATTAAACAAAGACTCCTCATCTTTTAGGATCTCATGAGTGAAGTCGTATCTGGCCCGGTCCCTGTAATATGAGCAGAGAGAAATGTGAGTGCCAAAGAGACTATAACTCCAGTTAAAGGACAACCGACACCATTTTTTTTGTTTCCTAACTAATATCAGAAAAACGTTTTATAGCATCTAAAATACCCAAAACACGCAGGCTGATATTTTTAAGTCAAATGCAAAACACCAATAAAAATGACTGAAAAATGAATGAAAAAAGTGTCGCAAAACTGCCACAAAATGAGCTCGCAACTGGGCAGATTCAGAAAGTCCCGCCCCATTGTTCGTGATGTCACACTCCTTCACAAACTGCCTTGCTCCAGAATCCAAACAATGGCTTCAGATTCAGAGAAGATGCTTTCTTGTTACTCATCCAGTTATTAATATGATTCAAATAGTTCTGAAGAGGAAAGCATAAATGTTTGCAATCGATTAAAGAAGTCATTCCGTATCAATTCGAGCCACCTGGACTCCAATGTAGCGCCCAGAAAATGCACAAGATGGCGCACAAGCTCTGTTGAAAATGGGCTGATTTGTCCACTGGGAATTTGTGTAAACTTCTATCTTCTTTATGCGTGTTACCGCAATTGCCTGCGACGCACAACGATTCACCATCACGTTATTCATGTAGTTTTCCTTCTAATTTTGCGATCAACACAGTGTTTTCAGGCGAAAAAAAGTACCCAAAATGCATTGTGTGTCGCTTTCTCGGTCAGGGGTGTTCCCACCGTGACGTCACTTCGGGCATCGTCATCAACTCGAAAACAAGATTTCCTGAATATTCAGCGCAAGTCTTAAAACGTAAAATATAGCTAGCTATATGCGGTGGTATCTTTGTAAAATGCGCTCAGTAAAAGTCATTTGAAGTGATTTTACAAATTATGGACACAACTTGTCCGGAGGTGTCGGTTGTCCTTTAATGTGCTTTAGGTGCCGAACCTTAGAATGTAGAGCGAGCGTCTCGGCAGCAGCAGGTCTAGCCACTCACTCTGAGTATCATTTTTGACTAAGCGCATGACGCTATCTGAAAGAAGACTCAACCCAGTAATGGTGCTGCCACAGAACTGTGAAAGGAAAAACATCAAATAAGTTGTTACCAGAGACTCATCTGTATCTTTGTAAAACTGAATGAACGTTATTGACCTTGACACTGTCAATGTGAGGCTTGATATAGCCGGCTTTGTCCAGATCGAGGACGTGGACGGGCCCAAGAAGTGAACTTCCAGAGGCGAAAGCCACAGACCTGACACGAGTTATGATGGTCTGGCATCCTGCCCCCCAAGTCACACGTTCGGTTTCTCTGTATCCATGAATCGCCTAAACAAGACGAGGTGAGCACAGAAAGAAAACGTGTTTATGGGACTTTCTGCTTTGCAATTTGCTATACATGATCAAACCTCTCAAGATGGAGGACACCGATTTGCTGCGACGCCCTTGAAGGGAAAGCCGAAAGGAAAAGAAGAAGAGCCTGACATATTTGAGGACTTTTTTTTAAGTCATTTTCTCGCAAACTCAATTATACAGTCGAGATGTGACAAATGTTTTCAATAATAATTCATCACACATTTTCTAATACCATATTAAAATACATTTAAATAGCTTACAAATGATGTATCGATTATTGTTCTATGACAAATACTAAGGAAATATGAGGGGATTTTCTGCCTGCAATTACAGTTAAAACAATGAAAATCTGTGACCGAGTTCTTTATTACAGTTTAAACTAGCATAACATTCTTAGTTTTTGGCAGATCTTAACGAGTAAGGTACCATTGAAAAGCTTTTTAAATTGTAAACAAGACCAGACAACACGAGATTCCAAACGTCAATTAGCGAATATCAACGATCGAGAATGCAGGCAGATTTTCGTCAGAAATCAAAAATGGCTGTCACTGAATACTAGGAAAGAAAATTGCGAGCTCTAGAAATATATATGCTAATGCTTCTTTTTGTTTGATACTTGGCAGTTATGGGGAAAAATATATATTCTACCACTTCTATAATTGAATTCGGGTATTATCTAAGAAACAGGACTTACGTCATCCCAATGATCAAATTCGTAACGTTTCTTCTTCAAACCAGGTTCCAGTTCCCGCAGAAGTTCGGCCTCCTCGTGTTCGGTGATAAAGTCCGTCCTCACCTCCACCTGGGTCCCGACTCTCTGCACCAGATCCCGGCTTGACCCGACTATCACCGGCGACCCTTCGGCTTTCAGGCCGATGTCGGCTAACGAACTCCGGTATCGAACGATACTTTTGTAAAACGCTGCCTTCGGGACGCGTTTTGTCGCATTTAATAAGAGTTTCATATTCCTATGCGAAATACAAATATATTTTTTTATAGACTTCTGTTGAGTGTGTTACTTTTTGTTGCTGTCATGAGATGCATACAACTACTGTACTGTATTTAGAACGCCATATTGAAAATGCTATGCATTGTGGGGAATGACGTCAGAGGACAAGAGTGACGATGCAGTTCTCCGATATGACCACGCGAGGTCAGTAATCGTAATCATAATTAATTTATTTATTAAATAAAATTTTAAATTTATTAAAAATCATCAGTAATAGTATCATTTTTAAGGTGACATTTGTTTTTTCTGTCTTTACGTACCCTCACCTTTTTTAATAATAATAATAATAATCTTTATTCACACATATTTATACTTATGATACACGTGACAAGCATGTTCAAAGAGGATTATTAGTGGTCCCTCGTGAGCCTGTGGGTGGTCCGGTCAGTGAGCATCTGTAAATTTATATCCCCATTCCAACATGCTTGCACCCCCCCATACCCCCAACAGGCATATAACTGATGTGTCGCCCACTTCAATGGTGAATGCCATTCTGCAGCCCCCAGCCTTAGTCATCCTTCTGTTTTCATTGTATTATAATGGGATCCGAATGCAATTAAAATAGATTTAAAATGCTAAATAAAAGTGACCGCAACAACACGATGGCAGTGATGTATTTCAGGGTTGTGCAAAATGTTAAAAACCATCACAATCAGCCAGTGTCACCATTAACCAATTCAGTTTCTGTCTTATGTGTCGTGTCACTGATAACATGTCAAGGATAACATGTCATCTGGCTATCTATTAGCTATTATTTATTAGCTATCCATTAGCTGGCTAGCTGTTGGCTATCTATTAGCTATTTATTAGCTATCCGTTAGCTAGCTAGCTATCTGTTAGCTGGCTAGCTGTTGGCTATCTGGCTATCAAATAGCTATGTATTAGCTATCCATTAGCTATCTGGCTAGCTATTAGCTGTCGAGTTGGCTGGCTGTAAGCTGTCTAGCTGGTTATCTATTAGATATTTATTAGCTATACATTAGCTAGCTAGCTATATTTCTATCTATTTGAGTTACTTCGGGGTTGAGTGAACGCTGGCGTGTGTGGCTGCCGCTGCTCACCCACAGAAAAAAAATCCTGTGACTATAAAGTGACCCTGAGAGTTTCGAAATGCGCTTAGAAATCAAATGTATTATTACTATTATTATGATGATGATGATGATGATTATTATTATTATTATTATTATTATTATTATTATTATTATTATTATTATTAAGGAAATCCCCAATTTCTTTCATCATTTGTTGTTTTTTCCACTGTAACGTGATGTTGGCTAATATTTGTCTCAAACATCCACATTTTGTCTTTGCAGTGACACGGATTCATCTGGCAGAGGTTTGCATCTCAAAGTCTACATGGGATGGAATAGGTTCAGCAGGGGCGGAGTGCCCTACAAGCATCCAGCCATTGAATTATTCAATCTTATGAATCATTGAGTCACGACACTCCTTTTTTATCCACTCCTCACATCTCAAAACACAACCAAAACACACCCACCATTTTCATTTAATTTTTACATTGCCCGAGAAATACCTACAAACAAATCTGAAGGATTGTCTTGTCTTCAGGTCAGTGGAGTCAAAAGGATCATCCCAGTGGGAACACTGTACCAGTGTTGCGTTTGTGGGAAATGTACCTTTTGGAATTACGGCCTAAACTCTCTATCTCTCTCTCGATCTATCTACCTACCTACCTGCCTACCTATACCTACCTACTTACCTACCATACCCAAACCACCCACCTACCCACCCAACCTAACCTACTGACCGACTGACAGACATACTGACCTACCTATCTACCTACCAACCTACCTACTTACCTACCTACCTCCCTACCTACGTACCTAACCAACCCAAACTACTCACCTACCCACGCAACCCACCGACCGACCTACACCTACCTACCAACCTACCTACTTACCTACCTCCCTACCTACGTACCTAACCAACCCAAACTACTCACCTACCCACACAACCCACCGACCGACCTACACCTACCTACCTACCTACCTGACTACCTACCTAACCCAAACCACCCACCCTAACCTACCGATCAACTGACAGACATACCGACATACCGACCTACCTACCTATCTACCTACATACCAACCTACCTACCCACCTACCTCCCTACCTACCTAACCAACCAAAACCACCCACCTACCCACCCAACCCACCGACCGACCTACATGTACCTACCTACCTACCGACCGACTGACCTACCTACCTACCTACCTCCCTACCAACCTACGTACGTACCGACCTAAATACCTACCTACCTACCCACTTATCCATCCATCCATCCATCTAACCTTCCTCCCCATCTCTCTAGCCCCCCATGCACAATCCATCCATCCATCCATCCATCTTAGACTGTCCGCGTGCCCTTGTGGTAGGGTCACAGAACCTCTCAAAGTCGGAAGCCTTGCGTAAATGGACACAAAGCTAAACGATCGCCTTGCTTTCTGGCGTATCAGATAGACGTTTAAGGTCGTGCTGTTATTGATTGTTCTCTCCGCCAGGAAGGTTTCTCTACCACTTCAATCTCCAGCACGGGGTTGAATTAATGTTCCCGGTCACCCTTAAATATGTATCGTCATTTCCCATTCACGGAGGAAGCTATTTCTGGACTCAATCAATTGGGAAACATAATAGATTTCAAAGAATGTTTCTGCTATGAGTTTGTGGGCTTGTGTCTTTGATCCATATAAGAGGGACTTACTACAGATATCCACACCACCCCTGCCCAACCAACGCCACTGCAGTTAAATTTGTAGGCAGAATTGCTTGTAAGGCTTTGATAAGATGATGCACGTACGTGTCTAAATTTGTGGTTTGTGCAGTGTGGATGGATATTTGTCTGCCGACCAGCGCAGGATGTACACCACCTCTCACCAAGTCAGCCACGAGTGCTCAGCACACCCATGATTTTAATGAAGAGAAACAGACCGGAAAATGGACGGGCGGTACTCTGCAGCCTATTCTATGGTTATTATCAACACATCACTGGTACCACAATAAAACACACCTGTTTTGACTGAGCAAACGTTTCAGTAAATATCAACGACACACCTGACGTTGTTTAAACTCTCATGTTTGGTTTACTGAGACTCAGAATTCTTGAGGGGTGGAGTGGGAATGGAGGGTTGTCCTACAAATCATGAGGGTTCAGATCATTGCAGGTGCCACTGTATGTTGCGCATGTTCTCTGCATGTCATGGCAAAAACTGGTCACACCTTGTGAACGGGAGGAGAGGGGGAAGGAAGGTAGCCAACTTGGGGAAGGTGGGGTGGAGAGAAGAGCGCTCTCCTCCTCCATTAATTTCCAAATGTCTGTTGCTAAGAATAGCCTCCCTCCTCCTCTTTCTATCTCCGACAAACACACCACTCGCACGCGCCGTTGCAGGTGCGCGCGTGAACGCGGAGCACACAATCGCCACCTCATCCTCTCTGCATTTGGCAATTTCTATGCACATTGACATGAATTTGGGAATACTGATTCAAGGGGGTCAGCATTTCCGTCATTGTGGCTGACACGAATCGTTGTTTGGTTAAGAGGGTCTCTGAGGCAGGCTGCAAACGACATTCGCGCGTGCAAGTGGGTGCTTGCGTCATAATGCAAGTGCTGCTGGTATGGCGCACGCATAAGCTGCCTGGCGGTGTCGTTTAGAGGCACTCCGCTTCAATCACGTCTTTCCTTCTAGTCTCCATCCATCCGTCCCTCCATTCTTACGTTCTTCTGCTACTCATCCCCTCGGGGTTGCTGGTGGAGGACCCCCCCCCCCCCCAAACCCCACTCCGCCCCCACACACACGCACAACCGACACCACTTCCACGGACGAGAGCGAGGCTCGAGCAGGATTTCCAAAGGGATCCAAGAGGACGGCGGTTCGACTTTATCGGGACACGACGAAGAGACTCTGTCGATGGGAGGGTTGTAAAGACGGCGGGGGAAGATAAGATGCCGTCCCACGCGTGTCTTTGAAGCCGCGTCCTCTCCGTCCGTGGATGGCTAGGCAGGTGTTGCAAGCAGGGAGGAGGAGGATGCTGTTCGCTGCTCTCGTCTCCACTACGACGGCATGGACATTTTCAAACATGGAATTGTATGCCTTTTCCCTTTTGCACGGCGTTTAAGCCTATTAGGGTTTTTTTTCCTCTCCCCCCTCTTGTTCTACGTTCAAGGCTTGTCAGATCCTCCACTTTAAGGTAAAATTAGCAGTGCCACACTGCCATATTTTCTCAACACGACCAAATATTGCGGCTGTTTGAGAAAAAATGAAATAATAATGGTGGGATTTTATTTCCAATGGTTTTTAATTGAGCACGGTGGTTTTAGGGGAGAAGAATCACATCTGACCATGGAACATTTGTGCCATTTTTTCACATTTGATGCCATGAATGGGATTTATTAGGCCCGTGCTGTTTGAGAGCCGTCTGTACAGTAATGACATGTTGTCATGACAGTGAGGAACTAAATCTTGCGGCGTCCGTGGAGCGTTCCGATGCAGCAGGCATGACGACGGCTCGTTTTGAATAAGTCCCCATGATCTGGTGGTGGGGGAACGTCCTCAGGGTTTGGACTGATCCAAGACGACTATAGGACTTGAGACGCCCTTCAGCGGGAGCAAAAGACTGAACGTTTGACTCCCTACCACCCGCGCTTGAGAGGGACAGAGAAGGTGGTCAGTACACGGACCCTCTGGCTTCTTCAGAGCGGAAGCTGCAGAACCTTAACCATTTTAAGCCTATGAGATGTTCTGATCCGGCTGGGATGTAATGTGTGGCTGTGCAGCTGAGCACCCGTCTCCTTCTCCGCTGCTTGGTCAAGATTGGCTTCTGGTTTCCAGAGAATGGCGCGGTTTGGTGACGAGGTACCAGCCAGGTACGGTGGAGGGGCCGGCGGAGGCGGCCCGGGCGGTCGCGGTGGAGCAAGACAAGGAGGACCGCACGGACACGGGCACGGTCATGGGCATGGACATGGCCATGGACACGGGCATGCCCATGGGCACGGAATCGGCCACGGTCCACCCGGGGGACCGGGAGCCCAGAGAATGTACAAACAGTCTATGGCGCAGAGGGCCCGGACGATGGCCTTGTACAACCCGATACCAGTACGCCAGAACTGCTTCACGGTCAACCGCTCCTTGTTTATTTTCAGTGAAGACAACTTTGTGAGAAAATATGCCAAAAAGATCACCGAATGGCCATATCCTTTACCTGCACTGTCATCAGTACACTCACAATGGAAACCAGGTAGGCGAATCGTGACAGGGCGAATGAAAGCGGCCAAACAAAAATCCCTTATCCTTGTGAATGACGCCGGATTTGTCATTTATACTTAATGAAAAGCTGGCGGCAGAAACTCCAGCCTCCCTTTTTTTATGAGCTGTTGATCAGCATCAATCACTTCTGTTAGTAATTCCACGTCACGTCAGGTGGGAGCTTGATATACGATCACTGAATGTTCTCTGTGAGTATCTCTGAGTGTGATTGTGTTTTGATGCAGATAGGAGGAGGGGCAGGGAGTGGGGTTGTATCTAGGGGGCGCTGCCGATTGCTGATGTCAGCAAGTACAGATTAGGAGAAAGAAATGGGGAGAGAAGGGGAGTGGGGTAATGATGATACCACGTGAGAAGAAAAGCATTTTCTGTGCAAGAGGGTGTCGGTTTATCCATATGGTTACGTCATTGGAGTCTTTTGTGGGTTTAGGGAACAAAAAAAAACAAAAAAAAAATTAATGTGTCCCCATGAAACTTGATTTGTGTGTGTGTGTGTGTGTGTGTGATTTTATGACTAGTCTTGTGAGGACCGCTAACATTTTATAGCATACGTAGTGAGGACATTTTTGACAAGTGAGGACCTTTTGGCTGGTCCTCACAAGTTTTTCATTCTAAAGGCTTCTAGAGGGTCTATATAAGCATCTGTTAAAGTTTCAGAAAGGTCCTCACAAATTCACCCAAAATGATTTTTTTGGTGTCTATTTTCATTGCACTCGGATACACACTTTTTACTCACTGTGTGTGTTTATGTGTGTGTGTGTTTTTTTGATAAGAGGAGAAAGTTCATACCACAAAAAGTAAAACGATATTTTAACCAAATTCACTATAGGGGTGAGGACTTTGAATGAACCTATTCAGAAACCTCACCCCTGCTGTTATTTCAGTTTGAAGTCCACTTTTTATTGCTTTGTTTTTAAAGAAGTTGAAGCGGGAAATGGGGTGACATTTAGTGTTCAAATGTAACACTAGTTCTTCTCTAAACTTATCAACAACGGTGGTCCTCACTACTAATCTGGAGTTATCCCCACAAAATCATTGAAACAGGAATGTGTGTGTGTGTGTGTGTGAGTGTACGTGTGTGTGCATGTGTGTGTGTGTGTGTGTGCGTGAGTGTGTGTGTTTGTGTGTGTGTGTGTGACAGAAGCGTTCATATCTCAATTCTGCAGGTGTCTTTCTAGTTGTGAAGTGTGTGAGGCTAAAGGCCTGGCGTATCTTAATGATTTTTCAGAATGTTTTTTTACATTAATTGTAAAATTAAAAAGGATCCGCAATTCCCTCACGTGTGCAAATTTCCCCTTTTGGTAATTTTCACATTGCACCATTCCGGTGAAATGAATGGAGGGTGATGTCTCCCATTTTCGGGCGACGTGGGATGTTCGGCTGAATCGGCGTCAGTTAAACGTTTGTTCCTTGTGAGTTGAAATTGGGGCAATGACTGTATCGATTGCCATCGTGGTTTGAGCCGTGACGTAACTGCACACACTAATTGGGCTGCTCTATCGTGAAACGCAGGAGCTACTTGGGTTCATGACTCACCGGCCATTTACAAACTAGCAGAGCTATTCACAAGGCGTCTGAGGTTGTCTAACTTGGGTTTGGCCTCCGTATGTTAATTTGTTGCCATTGACTTGTCCAGGTTGAAAAAGCAATTCATAATGTTGGGTGGGTGACCACATTTTCCGATGGAATGTTTTCAAATGGAAGAGCCGCAAAAGGACATTACAGAGAGGCAAGAGAGGGTGTCAGGTTGGTTAATTACATGTCCCGTAATGGACTTGCTGTTGGTAAGGGCAATGTCAAAGGCGAGCAAGTGACTCAAAATATGACAAGTAAAGCAGAAAATCAACTTTGACTTTACAATCACGTGTACAGTGATACCTCGGTTTTCGAACGCTTTAGCTAACAAACTTTTTGCCTTACGAATGTTAAATTTGCGAGAAGTAGTTGTGCGTAACCGCAGACTCTACTGTAGCGCTTTATAATGATGTGTGCCTTTTTTTTTTAAACTTTTAGATATTTATATATTATATTTGGAAAACTTTTTACATCATTCAAGGTGCGCCTTATAGTCCGGTGTGTCTTATATATGAAAAAAAGTTTGAAAAGAGATAATTTATTAGGGGTGTGCCTTATACTACGGTGCACTTTATACACCGCAAAATATGGCAAGTGTATTTTGTTTGTACACGTTTTTACGAAGTGGCAGCTAGATACAGTAAAGTCTCGTTATATCGATATCGGATATATCGATAGTCCCGGTTATATCGATACTATTTCTATGCACGCACGGAGAAAATTACATGCAAACAGGGTCGGATATATCGATAGTCCCGGTTATATCGATATTTTTTCGGACTCCCTTGAATATTGATATAACGAGACTTTACTGTAGTTTGAACGTTGCAACATAGGCACACACTCATGCTCACGCGGATGTACTGTACATGTCCACCATATGGTGCTGAATGCGCCAACCATTTACATTGATGTACCCCCCCCCCCTCTCCATCCCTCGCGGTTGTAAGTGGAGAGCAAGTCAATACGCTCAAGGCCTCCAGAGCAACTGTGATCCCCATACAAATATAAAGTGTTAAGGGTTTTTATAAGATCATTTTATCAACTTGACCAAATGTACATATTGGACTGGTTGGAAAGACAGTTGCACCTTCAACGAGAGACCAAGTGCGGGGTCCGTTTTGTTTTTGGAGTGGACGTAGGGTCAGTGTTTACTGCAGAATCTAAATTATTTATTGTTCTTTTTTTCCTGCAGCATGTGTCTGTTGCTAACATCCCATCGCTTCCTCTGAGGTCGTATGTGTCTTGGTTTGTAACTGCTTTGTCTGCAAGTTGGTTATAGCTGGCGGCGTCCGTTCTCTAATGCCTTAACCTAAAGTGATTGGGGCCCGATTTGTACTAGCACAACCTTGTGAAAATGCAATTGATCCTAGGCCTTGTGAAGTTTGCTGCTTTGGTGGGAGTGCAGATGGATGGAGTATAAGGTTTGAAGGTGAAGGCTGAGTATACGGACTTATAGCTCGATGCAGATATATGAAAAGTATGGATGGTGTATAAAACGGTGGTGAGACCAGCCATGATGTTTGGACTAGAGACAGTGCCACTGAAGACAAGACAGGAAGCAGAGCTGAAGCTGACACAGATGAAGATGTCGAGGTTTTATTTGGAAGTGACCGGATTGGATATGATCAGGAATTAGTATATCAGAGGGACAATTCATATTAGAGGCTTCAGAGAGAAAGTCAGACTGAGATGGTTTGGACATGTCCAGTGTGCAGTAGAGTGACTGACTATATCGGAGGAAGGATGCTGAGCCTCTAAATGCCAGGCAGGAGACCGAAAGGAAGACCTAAGAGGAGGTTTATGGATGTTGTCAAAGAGGACATGAAGGTAGCTGTGTGTGAGAGAAGAAGATGTACAAAACCGGGTTAGATGGAGGACACTGAAAGGAAAAGAAAAGGAAAAGAAAAAGATGGATGGATGATGTCTGATTGCATGAACAACTAGGGCAGTGGTTCTTAAACTGGGTCCGATCTAACCTTAGGGGTTCGATGAGTGGGTCTCAGGGGTTCGGTGGATCCTATGCCGCAGAGGTCCACCCCTTAGTCTAGTCTGCAGTTAGTGGGCACAGTCATTGAAAGAAGGGTTCGATGAATGAGCATATGAAACCGGTGGGGTTCGGTGTCTTGAGTTACCGAGTTTACGTTTCAGCCTCATATAAAGCCAAATGAAAAAAATGAAACGTAATATCAGGTCAACAAAACTGCTGGTCTAGAAGAGAGTTGTAAAAGGGGCATGCATAAAAAGGTAGAGGGGGCAAGGATACACTGTTAATATACTGTCTTCGCCACGCCCACACGGGGAAATCATGACTTTGTACTTTTAAATACACTGTCCGTTTTGTCCCCGCCTACCGTCCCTGACCGAAAGGACCCGAGCCTTTGACGTCCCCTCTCACCACATGTTAACTGGCACCTTTCCTCCCCCCTCTCGCTTCAACCTGATCTGTCATCCACCCCCTCCCCCCCATCAGTGTCCCGCTCAGTCTCCTCGCCACTCCATCTTGTACTTCCTCTGCTTTGGCTTTTTTATATGACGCTAATTTAAGCATTGTGGGGGTGTTTTGATCCTGACAGCTGCGACTCGTGTTTGGTTTGGTGTGCGTGCATGTGTGTGAGCGTGCGGCAATGTGTGTTTGCCCTTGAGGTTCAATATCCCTAACTGGTAGCTTTTCGCTGTCTGGTAATAAATGTGTGAATTGATCCATAGACTAAGTTCCTTCAGGCTCTGGGAGATCTCATTGAATCTCAAATATCACATATTGAACGCAATGATGTCATCTTTTAATTTCGCCCATTTTAGAAAACATAAGCGAGCGTGTTTGTCTATGAGATTATGTGCTGAATTTACATGTGAGGAAACACTGTGGGCATTTCAAGTCAACAGCAAAGTAAAATCTCCTTTCAATCGAAGCAGATGTGAAATGGGACATGTTTCATTTAAAGTACAGAGATTGTAATTCTTATCGAGCTGAACCATCCGTATTTTCCAGTGTATAAGGGACAATCAAAAGCCTCGATTTTCTTCAAAAGATGACTCTGCGCCTTACATGTGAAGTCATATTGAGGTCTCGCAACTGCTGTCAGCAGCGACCGACTCTTTAATCAATTGCAAACATTTATGCTTTCCTTTTCAGAACTATTTGAATCATATTTATAACTGGATGAGTAACAAGTAAACATCTTCTCCGAATCTGAACTCTCTGAAGCCATTGTTTTGATTCTGGAGCAAGGCAGTCTGTGACCAAAAGTAACGTCACAAACAAGGGGGCGGGACTTTCTGAATCTGCCCAGTTCCGAGCTCATTTTGGGGCAGTTTTGGGACACTTTAAGTCATTTTTATTGGTGTTTTGCATTTGACTAAAAATATCAGCCTGCGTATTTTGGGTATTTTAGACGCTATAAAACGTTTTTCTGATGTCAGTTAGGAAAGAAAAAAATGGTGTTGGTTGTCCTTTAAAGTACAGCGAATGTAATTCTTATTGGGCTGAACTGTCGGTCTCCTTGTACTGCAAATAGACTAGTATTTTCCGGTGTATAAGGCGCACCCAAAATCCTTCATTTTTTACAAAAGATGACCCTGCGATTTATACCAGGTGCGCCTTATATGGGGAAGTTATCTTTGTGGAAGTATATGTGGATGTGAGCCTTATACACAGGATAATACGGTACATGGATTTATACTTCTGAATAATTTTGAATTGTGTTGATATGGAGAAAAACTCTTAAAATGAGTTTTCCGGCCTTATATGTTGATGTCCCAAAATTTCGTACAGAACTCTGTCAACTGTGGCCATTTTTTGGGGGTGGATGGAGGGTGACGAGTGACGTGGCAAAAAGCTATTTCAGGGATTTGGGATATGTGACGGAGAGACAAGAAATGGAAGCAGATAGTGTGTGATGGATTGATTTTTTTTTTCAAGCCCCCTCTTCTTTGGTCACGTGCGATGGCTGCGACAATACAAAAATACGCTTTCCGTCCCATACGCATGCTGTGCTGGCACATACGTACTGTCAAGAGAAAAAAAAATCAGCATGTAAATCCATATGGTTGGATCAGCACACATGACGACATCACACACAGAGCGAAACTCTGCACGCAGCTCACACATAACCGGCATCAGCATCTTGCCAAAGTGGTAATTCAGCTGGATTTGGGAGATGAGAGCGGGCAGTGGCAGGGCTGAGGCAGGCACAACATAGGCGGTTTAGAATATACAGGGCGGGAGGGGTGGGCGGAGGAGGGCGCCCGAAAGGACGAAAACGCCGATTGATGCTAAATCCTACTGAGAGAGGACAAGCGGGGCTAAACTGGCCTTTGTCGAGCAATGCCGTCCAACACGGCGCCGGTGGGCTAGGAATGTAGATTCATAGACATTATCGTAGCCGTTTTTGGACAGTGTCATTGACTAAAAATACAGGTAACATCCGACTTACGACCGAGTTCCGTTCCGACCCAACGGTCATAAGTCAAAATGGTCGTAAGTCAAAATCCATTCAAAATGTTTAATGGAGACTCGGAGGCTAAATGACTTGCAAACTCTTGTGCCATCACGCAGTCAATTGCTGTGCGAGAGTGAGATGCTGGCTGGCAAAAATTGTTGTACGCGTTACCGGCCAGCTAATAGATTTGCTATTTGCTATGTATTAGCTATCTGGCTATCTATTAGCTACCCAGCTAATAGATAGCCAGATAGCTAATACATAGCAAATAGATAGTAAAGATGCGTGTGTCCAATACATACTGTACATATTGATTTATATAGCGCTTTAACAACAACTGAAGCTGGAACAAAGAGCTAACATGGACAAAAGGCAAATGCTGTCCAATCGAGGTCTGACCAGTGCTTTATCAGCACCACAAGAAAAAACAAAAACTGAACATTTTCGGGAATGGCGCTCCCAAGTCACTCTTTTCAATTCCCGAATACATTCGGGAATGGCAGCGAATGAGTTAAGAGATTTTTAGATCACATTATATGTAGAAAAAAAATACAGTAAAGTCTCGTTATATCGATATTCAAGGGAGTCCGAAAAAATATCGATATAACCGGGACTATCGATATATCCGACCCTGTTTGCATGTAATTTTCTCCGTGCGTGCATAGAAATAGTATCGATATAACCGGGACTATCGATATATCCGATATCGATATAACGAGACTTTACCGTATTAAAATGGCAAACAACAAGGTTACGTGGACCAATCAAAATGCAGCAAAGCGATTTTCTCCCCGTAGTTCGGATAATTACACAAATCTACATTCTTGCAATCACATTAATTCTTCCGCGGGGGTCGTGACGACCGAATGAAACGATTTCGGTAGCGTCTTGCCAAAATCATAAAGCGAGTCGTAAAATGTAACACGAAAAATTGACACGGTACTTCCTGTAGGAGCGCAAAAAGAGCACTCGCTTGTTCAGGTTTTAATATGAAGGCTGGCAACGAACCAAATGGGAGCAGCTGGTCCGCCTTCCATTGGCAGACCATTCGGGTTGTGTAGTGAAGTGGAATGTGTGTGTGTGTGTGTGTGTGTGTGTGTGTGTGTGTGTGTGTGTGTGTGTGTGTATGCACGTGCATATGCGCGCTTGGATGGACAATCGATGGTTGAAGGAGGGGCATTACAGTGGGGCAGGACTGTCAAGGTTATTGAAGGGTAGATGGACCCTTTGAGAAATACAGTACATGATGTAAGATCCAAATTGGGTATATGTTCTCATTATTAGATGATTCATTTTTAAAATTTATTTTAGCGCAATGAGTTCTTATACAGATGGTTAATGCTGTTCCGGGAGTACTTTTCATCCAGCTTCAGCTGTTGTTAAAGCGCTATATCAATATGTATTGTATTGTATTGTATTGTATTGTATTGTAAATAACAAACGTAACAAATTAAATATATAAATCAGTATAGGTAACATCCGACAAATATTGATTTTTAGGACTACATAAAATTTCAATGCAGCATAAGAAACCTTAGACTCTCTTCTTTCATCAGAAAAAAAAGTGTTAATTCCTAAATTATATGGGCCTGGAGTTATATGACTTTACAGTCACAGGTTATTTTTTCTGCGGGTGAGCAGCGGCAGCCACACTCGCCAGCGTTCACTCAACCCGGAAGTAACATAAATACGAATAAAACCAAGTATATAAATTGATGGAGAAATAATTAAAAATAAATAATAAATACATTAATAAATACATAAAAAATAATGAAAATAAATGAATAAACAAATAATAACAAATGACTAAATGGATACAATATAGGAAAAAAATAAATGAAAATAAATAAACAGATGGAGAAATAAATACACATTTTTGAATAATATAAATATGAAATATAATAAAAACAGAAAATAAAAAGTGATTTTAAACAAATAAAAACAAATGAATAAATGGATGCAATAAAGGAAAAAATAATTGAAAATAAATAAACGGATGCAGAAACAAAGAAATAAATACACATTTTTCAATAATATAAATATAAAATATAATAAAAACAGTAAACAATAAAAAGTGATTTTTAACTTCAGTATAAAGTAGTTCTCCAATATTAGCATTTGAATTTATTGACTTGAATATATAGTTGCGGAAATGCGCAAAGTGTGTCAAAAGATGGAGTCATGCGATGATTGACATGCAGCACGGTAGCGCAATGTTGTCATATGCAGCGCAATGTATCGTTTCCCTCCCACTCTCCTGCGTATAGACCCCCTACTCCACACCCCACTACCCTCTTTTCACAGTCCTGCCACTAACCTACTTTCCACACGGCTCAGGATGAAAAAAAAAATACCGCAATACTCTCACACCCCTCTCTGTCTTGCGTTCGCCCACAAGTAAGCACTCATTTTGCTCCTCTCTTGCTCTTATTCGTTTTCTTCTGTTTTGCCCCCCCGCCCCGCCAACTCTTTTGCTTCTTCTTTTATCCGACTTCACCCTTTTCCATCACGTCTGTGCCCATGGGTCATTTTCTTTCTCTCATCTCTCTCTGTTTCTCTCTCGCTTTCATTTCACTCTCTATGTATGCCCCCACCCCCCTTTATTCCCCCGCCCCTCTTAATACTCGACCCTTTTCTCTTTCCGGCGGCCTCTGCATCTGCTGACACTGCCTTCTCTTTTTAAAGATATTAGCCGGAGATGGCATGATGGAGATCGAGATGATGGATGGGCTCTGTTAGCCTAGCTTAGTGAAAGAAAGGTGGAGTGGAAGAAACAGGATTGAGGTACAGTGATACCTCGGTTTACGAACCCCTTGGTTTACAAACTTTTCGGTTTACGAACGTTAAATTTATGAACATTTTACCTTGGCATACAAACTATTTTTCGGGATACACACGGAGCTGCCACAATGAGTGATGCGTCGTTCGTGAACGAGCCCGTTCTCCAAACAAGAAAATGGCAGCCGGCTTGTTTTTGGCCTCTTTTCCCCAGCCCCCAGTCGTCGGTTAAAGCCACGTGATTGGTCGAGAACGCAGCAGTGAGGGGAGGTGGTTTAAGCATTAAAGAGACAGGCAGACGACAGAGAGAGAGTGACAAAATGGATAGGAAACAGTGAAATTTGGACTCGTTTCAACTTCGGTAGTTCAAAGCCAGAGTGTAGACTGCAAGGTTAAAATTCCCATCAATCAGGCTCCACAAATAACCAGCACAAGCAAGTACAAAGTAGAAAATTATGTTTTATGGGGACCTGGGAACGGATTATTCTCATTTTAATGGTTTCCTATGGGAAATACATTTTTGGCATACACACTTTCCGCCTTACACACTCTGTCTGGGAACCAATTAAGTTCGTAAGCCAAGGTATCACTGTAGTTGGAGGTGGAGGAATCGAACATATTTGCTTGTTTGCGTCATCACGAACATTTATCACTTCTCAACGTGGATGTTTAGGCAAACACACACCAAAGTCATATATGAAGACAACCAATCTGAAAGAATGAGCATCTCGTCTCCCTTTCCCTTAATTTCTTTTCTTGCTTTGGAGTCACGGCTATATATAGCCGTTAAAAAGGAGCAGGAAGCAATTCATTATTGAAGGTTTATGGCAAACGGAGTCATTTATTCATGTGCAAGATTTTGCCTATGTGTGCATACACACGTCGCAGGATAAAGATGGAGATCATTAAACCAAAGCAGAGGCGGGGCATGGATTTCATCGCTAGGCCTTCAGTGGTGCTATGTCTGAATCAATCCAGACTGAAAAAATGTGAGCTGTAATTTACTACAAGTCCACTAGGGGGTGGCATTAGCCAGGAAATAACTGACTGACTTTTCTTAATGATACGTCTGTGTAAGCTCTCAGTCGTACAGGAGTCGATGAGAATCATCGTCAATCATTATCTTACCTCCTCTTTTCGTCAGCTAGCTCGTCAGCTGTTGTGTTTCATTGCGTACGTTTGG
>NC_142750.1:3070000-3175000 GCF_051943395.1 Hippocampus bargibanti | reverse complement strand
GAACAAGGTAAAATTATAGCAGAGAAAGCACCTACAAAGGATCATTTCCTCAAGATGGTGAAAGAAGAAGGCTACGTTCCTCATCAAGTGTTTAATGCTGATGAAACCAACCACTCCATTTCATGAACGACCATCACAAAGGTAAATAAAACGACTTTATTATATAGTACAGTTTATTTCTTTAATTATAATACCATAGCACATTTATTATGCACGAAATAATGTATATTTTGTGTAGTTTTAAGGCTTAGAAAATTAGAAAATTATGTTTTATGGGGACCTGGGAACGGATTATTCTCATTTTAATGGTTTCTAATGGGGAATTAATTTTTGGGATACACACTTTTCACCTTACACACTCTGTCTGGGAACAAATTAAGTTCGTAAGCCAAGATGTCACTATTTAGGCCAAATGGCAATTGGCTAAAAAACCTGGTGATTGGTCGCTGACGTTTTTTTTTTCATGATTGATTTTCCACACAAATACTTCAACCTATTTCCTTAACTGACTTCATGTCTGTTGTCATTTGTTGAAATCGTTTCCCATCTACTTGATTGTTCGCTTATCGAAATACTTTTACCTTTTGTCATATGCTTATTTTGTATTTTTTAACTCCTTCACTGCCATTCCCGAATTTGTTCGGGTTTTGTCAGACAGTCACCTCGTACAGTCGAGTGATCTAGTTGCGCGCTGTTAAGCTTTTAATCTTTTCCACTGACAGTGCGGTCACCTGATCCTCGGTGGTCGGTCACCTGATCCTCGGTGGTCACTATTTGCAAATAAAATAATCTAAATTATGATGATTATTATTATTTACCCCAAAAAATGCATTCTTTACTCATTCACTGCCAGACGATGTGCAAATATGTGTCTACTGCAGTGCCAGGGTTTTTGTCATTTTCACTCAAATTCCAAAATATTGAGTTTTAGGACTACATAAACATTCAATACAGTGTAAAAAAAAATCTTATACTCTCTTATTTCATCAGAAAAAAAGTTAATTCCTAAGTTATATGGCTTTGGAGTTATCGGAGCTTGAAATGGGGGCGGCAGTACAAAATACAATACAATACATATTGGTTTATATAGCGCTTTAATAACAGCTGAAGCTGGAACAAAGCGCTAACGTGGACAAAATGGAAATGCTGCCCCCTTGTGGAAAAGAAAAGAAAAACATTGCCAGAGGCCATGACCAGCGCTTTATCGGTACCCAAGCATGAAAAAAAAAAAACCTGAACAAATTCGGGATTGGCGCTCTGTCATATTTTCAATTCCCGAATAAATTCATAAATGGCAGTGAATGAGTTAAATACATGGCGATAATTAACAAATGACAAACGTAGTCAGTTCATGTTTATTGGAAATACAGTGGAAATAAAAAGGTTATTTTTTTTCGTTTTTCCCAAGAAAAGACATGAGTCAGACACATCCAGTAAATTGAGCTCGTCCGCATGACATGCAATAAATAACAACCAAAAAAAAAAAAGCTCTCTAGCGTCGGATCTAACGTACATGAACGTACTTTCACAAAGCGGAACAGCAGCAAGTGTAAGAACTGATACCTCTTCCTTAGAAAAATCACAAAGGCTAGTAGTGTAAAGAGTCAACTACCGACTGGTCATACAAAAATAGAAACCAAGTAGCATTTATCGGACTTAAAATGGACAGCAAACACAACAGTGTTCTGATTTTTTTTTTGTTTTGTTTCTTTTTTACTTTTTGCACGCATCCATTTTCCTTCATATGAGCAGCAGTCGTTACATCTCTTTGTTTTATTTCTGTCGAGACGGAAATAAACTCAGGTCCAAGTGGCAATCTTCACAAAACGTATTTGTAAGACGGGCAAAAATGAAATGAGACGGTTATACGTGAGCGTGATGTCGAGCTGGGAAGTACTTGAGACGATTTGAGTGAAAAAGTAGCTGCGTGGAAGAAGTGAGTTGCTTTGACTGTTTGTCTTATTACAAGGGTGAGCCAAAACAAAAACGGGCCTCAACTCAAATTAATGTTTTGTCCAAATGAAATGAAACTTTGGTCATAACTACTTTATTCTATTCAAAACATCACATCAAAACACTAGGGTCTTTGGCATAGACTCTGTCCTTAAAGGACAACCGATACCATTTTTTTTGTTTCCTAACTGACATCAGAAAAACGTTTTATAGCATCTAAAATACCCAAAACACGCAGGATGATATTTTTAGTCAAATGCAAAACACCAATAAAAATCACTTAAAGTGTCCAAAAACAACTTCAAAATAAAACCGGAAAAGGCCAGTTTCAGAAAGTCCCGCCCCCTTGTTCTTGACGTCATGCCAAGACGTCTTGCCTTGCTCTCGAATCAAAACAATGACTTCAGATTCGGAAAAGATACTTTCTTGTTACTCATCCAGTTATGAATATGATTCAAATAGTTCCGAAGAGGAAAGCATACATGTTTGCAATCGATTAAAGAAGTCCTTCCGGATCAATTCGAGCGGTCTGCAAGCGATGAAACCAGTGAAGGATTCCAATGTAGCAGCCGAGAAAATGCACAAGATGGCGCACAAGCGGCGTTTCGTCCAGTATATGCAGCCGCTAATAAGAGCCAACCTTCGGTTAAAGCCGCCCGTGATTGGTTAAAATCCGTGGTAGAAGACAGAGGGGTGGGGTTTTACGCACACACACACAAAACGAGGGTTAGAGACAGCGGCAATCTTTGAGCAGCACACGAACATCAGAGATGTTGAGACAAGAGCTTGACAACGCTACCAAGTGATTGGTCAAGAAACATAGAGCTGCAAACATTAAATAGATAGGCAGACGACAGAGAGAGAGAGAGAAAATGGATAGAAAACAGTGGAATTTGGACTCGTTTCAACTTTGATAGTTCAAAGGCAGAACGTAGACTGCAAGGTTAAAATATCCCGTCAATCAGGCTCCACAAATAAAGTAGTTATGACCAAAGTTTCATTTCATTCGGACAAAACACTAAGAAACAGGCCCGAATTACAGTTCGGGCCTTTTTTGTGGGGGTCACCCTTTTGTATGTCTATCGAAAATTCCCATCAAGTCATCCCAAATCATGAAAATCACCACTCATTTGTTGATCAATTCAAAATGTCTTCTCAGCAGGAATTCCTCGATATGTAAACATGTTACCGTACGTGACAAATGACGCGCGTTACATCACGAGTGGCCTTCGCCTAACTAACAGTCCTTAAAGAATCCCTGCGCCTCTGCGGCCTCTTTAAAAGTCACCGTAAGCGAATTGATGGTCACCTCGGTCAAGATCACCTTTCCGGGATGTTGTGACTGAGAGGTCGTCGTGGTAACGTCCCCATGGCGGACCACCGTATGGTCATCTTTGACTGACTCTTCTTCACCCGTGTCGCCCTCGGAACCGGTTTCCCCGGTAACCGCATCCGTTGCTCCGTCATCCAGAGTCGATACGCCGTCCTTCGATTGGTCGCACGCGTCTCCTGAAAAGATTTTGGGGTCGTTCGCCTCCATGTCCAACTCCAAATCTTGTCGCTCCAGTACGGCGGGTGAGCTGCACTCGGAATGACCTTGAAAGCAAAAAAGAAATAATCATTTTTAGACAAAGTTAGCTTTATTGTCAAATATGCTAATATGCATGACAATACAGCACAGATGAAATTAATGTCCTCTCGGACCCGGCGTGCAAGGCACTTATAATGTGGCTAAAAAAAGACAGACAATTGATAACAGACTATATATGTAATTTCTGAATGTAAAGTGAGGTAGTGTCGTATGTAAAGTGAGCTAGTGTCGTATGTAAAGTGAGCGTATGTAAAGCGTACGTATGTAAAGCGAGGTAGCGACGTATGTAAAGTGACGTAGTGTAGTAATGCAAAAACAAAAAAAAAGTTGAAGTGAGGTCTTGCAGGAAAAAAAAAAAAATAATAATAAAAATAGAGTACAGGATGATAGTACAGCGTGTAGCGTGTACTCAGTTTGGTGAGTGTGGCAGTGGGAAAGGGCAGGGGGGGCAGGGCTGGGAGGGAGTTGAGTTTTTAGTTGAGTTGTGTTTTTAGTCGATGAGGCAAGTGCTCGTTCCACTCTTGAAACTTTTCATTGCTCAAGACAAATTTAGCATGACCGAGGTCAAAGTTCACACTCCTGGGTCACTGATTATTAACTCATTCACTGCCATTCATGAATTGGAATTATGACATTGAGCACTATTCCTGAATTTATTTTTTATTTTTTGAAGGGGGTGCTGATATAGTGCTGGTCAGACCTCTGGCAATATTTTTCCCTTTTACAAGGGGACGGCATGAGCTGGCTATCTATTTGCTATCCATTTGCACATGTAGCTATGTAGCTGGCTATTTATTAGCTATATGGCTATCTAGCTATTTAGCTAACTGTCTAGCTGGCTATCTATTGGCTATCTGTCTAGCTAGCTATCTATGTAGCTGACTATTTATTAGCTATATGGCTATCTATCTAGTTAGCTAAATGTCTAGCTGGTTATCTATTGGCTATCTGTCTACCTTGCGAGCTATGTAGCTGGCCATTTATTAGCTATATGACTATCGAGCTAGTTAGATAACTATCTATCTGGTTATCTATTGGCTATCTGTCTAGCTAGCTAGCTATGTAGCTGTCTATTTATTAGCTATATGGCTATCTAACTACTTAGCTTATTGTCTAGGTGGCTATCTATTAGCCAGCTGGCTCGCTTTCTATCTATTTGAGCTACTTCCGGGTTCAGTGAACGCTGGCGCATGTGGCTGCCGCTTCTCACCCGCAGAAAAACCGATCCTATGACTGTAAAGTGACCTTGAGAGTTTAGAAAGGCGCTTAGAAATGAAATGTATTATTATTATGACTGATGAAAAGGTTTCTTCAGCCGCCATCTGTACTTCTTTGAAGGTGTCTTATAACCAGCACAACTTTAGCTCATTGACGAAGCTTTTCGGATGAGGAGCGAAATTTTCCGACAACTTCAAAGAAGTACAGATGACGCCTGAAGAAACCTTTTCACCGATGAACCATTCCCATATGACTGAGCGCCTACACAGACATTTCAGGTCACTGACAAACATAAACAAACCATATAAACTGTCTGCCCGTCTCCCTTCTGTGGCGCTTTGGGATTCTTGCTTTTCTTCTTCGCTGGTATCCTCCCAGTCCTCCTCCTCCTCCTTCTTCCTCCGATGGCCGACGGTTCTGTCGGAGCGGGCGCATGCACTCCGCTTGGACGCCAGCTGCTTGGTCCTTCTCCTCCTTCTCGCCGATCGACAGTATGCGCTTCCGCGCTCGACATGGTCCACGTCCGTGCTCATGGCGCGGGTAAGCGATAGGCGCAATCGGGGCGGAGGTTTGTCCGTGGCCTTGTGGGCGCTCCGCAGGTCCATGGCAAAAATGTTCTAGAAGGACACACGTGAGGAAATTGAAGGACAGGACTTTGGGTGTTTAAATGGAGAGCGCTATTTATTTCATTAACTCGTTCACTGCCAGACGTGTGTAAATATGTGTCCACTCCAGTGCCAGGGTTTTTGTCATTATCACTCAAATTCCAGGACCCCCCAGAATATTGACTTTTAGGGCGACTTAAACATTCAATACAGCGTAAGAAACATTAGTCTTTCATCCGTTAATTCCTAAGTCATATGGGTCTGGAGTTACCTGAGCTTGAAATGGGGGCTGGCTGTCCAAAATACAATGCAAGAGTTAATTCCTAAATTATATGGCTCTGGAGTTATCTGAGCTTGAAATGGGGGTGGCTGTCCAAAATACAATGCAATACATCCATACTCCCCTACTTACGAACGTTCGAGTTACGAACAACGGTACATCCGAACATTTTTGTAGTAACATGTGTAGTATTCTCTCCAGTTGTACATGTACATATCTTTATAATAATAATAATAATAGTAATAATAATAATAATAATATGTAGTATTCTCTCCAGTTGTACATGTACATATCTTTATAATAATAATAATAGTAATAATAATAATTCTAAAATAATAATAATAATAATAATATGTAGTATTCTCTCCAGTTGTACATGTACATATCTTTATAATAATAATTATAAAATAATAATAATAATATGTAGTATTCTCTCCAGTTGTACATGTACATATCTTTATAATAATAATAATAGTAATAATAATAATAATAATATGTAGTATTCTCTCCAGTTGTACATGTACATATCTTTATAATAATAATTATAAAATAATAATAATAATATGTAGTATTCTCTCCAGTTGTACATGTACATATCTTTATAATAATAATAATAGTAATAATAATAATTATAAAATAATAATAATAATAATAATAATATGTAGTATTCTCTCCAGTTGTACATGTACATATCTTTATAATAATAATAATAGTAATAATAATAATTATAAAATAACAATAATAATAATAATAATATATAGTATTCTCTCCAGTTGTACATGTACATATCTTTATAATAATAATTATAAAATAATAATAATAATAATAATAATAATAATAATATGTAGTATTCTCTCCAGTTGTACATATCTTTATAATAATAATAGTAATAATAATAATTATAAAATAATAATAATAATATGTAGTATTCTCTCCAGTTGTACATGAACATATCTTTATAATAATAATAATAATAATAATAGTAATAATAATAATAATATGTAGTATTCTCTCCAGTTGTACATGTACATATCTTTATAATAATAATAATACATTTCATTTATAAGCCTTTCAAAACTCTCAAGGACACTTTACAGTCCCATAATTTTTTTCGTATGGGTGAGCAGCGGCAGCCATTTGCGCCAGCGTTCACTGTAACCGGTCATTTTTGAAATGACGTCATAAAATATGTCGATGGCAAAGAAGACCTTACCCGTAAGACCAGACTTCTGGGTCGGAGACCTTTCTTGCGATAGGCCAGAGATCTGATCTTCTGTTGACTGCAAATGTCACCCAGACACAAGCAATAAATAAATAAATAAATAGACAAATGAGCCAAAGAACATTAAAAAAAATAAACAAAAAAAGTGAAATCCCACAAAAACTCACTTCTCCTCGTAGGCTAGAACCAGGCGGGGGTCCAAAATGTTGTCTTCTGGCTCCCAAGTGCTGTACCTGCCAACACGAGCGCACATTTTGTAACATTCATTGTGTTTGCCCTTCCCCATATGGAAACGCAGGTCAGGCGTCAAGATGGATGTGAGCCCGTATTCAAAGGGTGATGTCATTGAGTGATGAGTCAGTGATTACTCACTTTGGGGGCCATCCTTGCCACTTGAGCAGGTACTCCACATTACCCTGCAGATGGGGAAGAATAGCACTTATTTTTAAAGGACAAGCGACGCCCCCGGACAAGTTGTGTCCATAATTTGTAAAAATGACTTCAAATGACTTCTACTGAGCATATCTTACAAATATAAAGCTATATTTTACGTTTTAAGACTTGCGCTGAATATTCAGGAAGTCTTGTTTTCGAGTTGATGACGATGCCCCAAGTGACGTCACGGAGGGAACGCCCCTGACCGAGAAAGTGACACAATGCATTTTGGGTACTTTGTTTGGTCTGAAAACTTGGTGTTGATCGCGAAATTAGAAGGAAAACACATAAATAATGCAATGGTGAATCGTTGTGTGTTGCACCAAGACGACTATTTGATACTAGTTGACACAAATTCCCAGCAGACAAATCAGCCCATTTCCAACGGAGCTTGGGCGCCATCTTGTAAATTTTCTGGGACGCTACATTTCAGTCCAGATGCCTCAAAATGACACAGAATGACTTCTTTAATCGAGTGCAAACATTTATGCTTTCCTCTTCAGAACTATTTGAATAATATTCATAACCGGATGAGTAACAAGAAAGCATCTTCTCCGAATCTGAAGCCATTGTTTTGATTCTAGAGCAAGGCAAGACGTCTTAGCGTGATGTCACGAACAAGGGGGCGGGACCTTCTGAAACTGGCCATTTCCGGTTTTATTTTGAAGTCGTTTTTGGACACTTTAAGTGATTTTTATTGGTGTTTTGCATTTGACTAAAAATATCCGCTTGCGTGTTTTGTGTATTTTAGATGCTATAAAACGTTTTTCTGATGTCAGTTAGGAAACAAAAAAATGGTGTCGGTTGTCCTTTAAGGTTTAATTTAGACCGTCCTTCTTTGGCCGACCGATACCACGTCGGCTTATTTATGCTAATGAGGTGAAACCAGAGCCAGGGATAGAACAATAGAGGTAAACAGATTTGCTTCATTATTATTATTATTATTATTATTATTATTATTATTATTTTCATTGTATTTTCAAAAGACAATAATAATCTCTCTCTCTCTCTCTCTCTCTCTCTCTCTCTCTCTCTCTCTCTCTCTCTCTCTCTCTCTCTCTCTCTCTCTCTCTCTCTCTCGCCACTTGATCCAAAATGTATCTTTCAAATATCACCCGGACATAGTAAGCGTAATATCAACGCCCTGTTTTGATCTACACCCAAGTGTGTAATAATATACGTCAAAGTTAGGACCCTTGAGGCTACGACAATACGCTAAACCCCAAAAAGTACAACGTGTACCATTGAGCATGTGATGATGTTGCCACTTTAAAGTGAGCCGCATGTAGGGAGGCGGGGGTATTTTTTTTTTTCCTCCTTGTCAAATGGTGTTCTTCTGAGGAGTGACGTCAGTAAGCGGCCTCTGCCTCCCTCCCCTTCCCTCTCATCTCTCCCTCCGAGTTTGCGCGTGATGTGACGGTCACACGAGCGACTCTTCCAGAACCCAACACCGTGGCTCGGATAGGTGGGGCCAAGGCAACCATATAAACAACGTGCTGTTGCGCAACACCCCCCCCCCCCCCCTCACGTCACTCGTGTCGAACAATTGGAAAGCGATTCACTTGATGTAAACAAAAAAGTCACTTCCGGTGTTTTTTTTTTAATAATAAATAATAACGACAAAAAAGTGCGCTTGCGTTTGGTTAGCCACCTTGCACGCAGCGCACACCCCCTTCTTGTTATGTACTATAACTGCGTGGGCTCCTGCAAAAACACGCCGCAGCATCCGCGCACGGATATCAACACTCAACTTCCAGTTACGAAAATAAAGAGCGCGCTTAGCCTACTGAAATCAAATAAAACTGAAATGTCGTCAACGAAAATTAGACTTTGAATGCGTTTTGGAAGTCAGCGGAAAGTGCGTGGCCTAGTTTGTTTTCTTTCACCGCACGTTCCTCCGTGGCAGGAAAAGCACACGGAAAATAAGTTATATAAGTTGAGCCGGAGTGGATTAAAGTGTCGCAGCTCACCTTTCGGACTCTCTTCTTCGTGATGGACTCGACTGCGAATACTTGGTCTCCGATGGATGACAGCTCCATCCTCGCTCGCTCGAAAACAAACCCGTTTCCGTTCAGGCGCAAGTGGGGAAGATAAAAAAAAAAAAAAAAGAACGAGGGGAATGAAAACAAAAGGGAGAAAAATAATGTTCGATCTGGTCACTAAAACGCCTCCGATGGTTCTCGGTGTCAGGGTCGCTTCACGCAAAGTGCTCTGCTGGCTCACTTTTTCAAATCTGCGACACATCAACATGGGACGACGCGTTGCTTTAAGTCGCGCGCGCGCTCCCGACCCCGTTACGTAGGGCCGAGCCCCCAAATGCGTGGCCGCGCACGCAAATTAGAGCAGAGTGCAAAGAGAGACTTCGACAAGCAATATTAAAAAGTTGCAATATAAACATTGAATAAAGGTCTTTAAAGATGAATATTGCAAAGTAGTGTACCTTGACATTTTTTAATATTGTATCTATCTATCTGTCTCTCTAACCAGCTAGCTGGTGAGCTAGCTAGAAATTAATAATTAGATTGATAAACAGATAAGTAGTTAGCTCGGTAGCTAGGTAGTTGGTGAGCTATTTCGTAGTGTTGGAAATACAGTGTACCTTGACGTTTTTTAATATTGTATCTGTCTATCTGTCTCTCTAACCAGCTAGCTGGCGAGCTAGCTAGCTAGAAATTAATAATTAGATTGATAAACAGATAAGTAGTTAGCTCGGTAGCTAGCTAGCTAGGTAGTTAGTGAGCTATTTAGTAGTGTTGGAAATACAGTGTACCTTGAGGTTTTTTTTAATATTGTATCTATCTATGTCTCTGTCTCTCTCTAGCCAGCTAGCTAGCTAGGTAGAAATTAATAATTAGATTGATAAACAGATAAGTAGTTAGCTCGGTAGCTAGCTAGCTAGGTAGTTAGTGAGCTGTTTAGTAGTGTTGGAAATACAGTGTACCTTGAGGTTTTTTTTTAATATTGTATCTATCTATGTCTCTGTCTCTCTCTAGCCAGCTAGCTAGCTAGGTAGAAATTAATAATTAGATTGATAAACAGATAAGTAGTTAGCTCGGTAGCTAGCTAGCTAGGTAGTTAGTGAGCTATTTAATAGTGTTGGAAATACAGTGTACCTTGAGGTTTTTTTTAATATTGTATCTATGTGTCTCTCTGTCTCTCTTTAGCCAGCTAGCTAGCTAGCTAGCTAGAAATTAATACATAGATAGATAGACAGATAAGTAACTAGGTAGCTAGTGAGCTATTTAGTAGTGTTGGAAATACAGTGTACCTTGACGTTTTTAATATTGTATCTGTCTATCTGTCTCTCTGTCTCTCTCTAGCCAGCTAGCCGGCTAGCTAGTTAGCTAGAAATGAATAAATAGATAAACCGATAAGTAACTAGCTAGGTAACTAGTGAGCTATTTAGTAGTGTTGGAATGTACCTTGAGGTTTTTTTTTATATTTTTAAAATTTAATTGTATCTGTCTATCTGTCTCTCTCGCCGGCTAGCTAGCTAGCTAGAAATTAATAAATAGATCGAGAAACAGATAAATAGCTATCTAGCTAGCTAGTGAGCTATTTATCATCTCTATCTTTCTCTGTATATCTCTCCATCTCTATATACTTGTATATATATCTCTAACCAGCTAGCCGGCTAGCTATCTATCTAGAAATAAATAATCATAATTAATAATAATAACAATCCATTTAATTTACAAGCACCTTTCAGAACTCCCAAGGACACTTAACAATTAAAAGAATAATGCGCAGAGCAATAAAATCATAAATAAATAATAAATAAAATGGCTGATTAAGCTAAACCGTGAATGTAATCAATAGATAAATAACTCACTGACTAGGTAGCGCGGTAACTAGGTAGCTAGCTAGGTACCTAGCTAGCTATTTATCCATCAATGTATTAATTTTCTTATTACTTTAATGATGTCAACTGGAAATAGTTGGTAGAGAAGTTCTGTCATGTTTCTATTTTAGTTCACAGAGTGTATTTGTTTTTATTTCCTCATTCTTTTTTTTTTTGGTCTTCATTGTTCAGTTTTCTTTTGCACCTGTTCTTGTCATCCGGATCCCTCGGGGGTTAGTTAACTAATCAGCTTCCTCAAACTTGCACAAACATTCTCCTTGTAGCCGTGTCACTTTGTTTCTTTTTTGGTTCCCATTTGTTTTATATCAGTCTTGGTTGGATTGTTGTTGCTGCCATGTTTTTAATTCTTTGTGACCATCGTGCTTTGTTTGTCACCGTTGTGTGTTTGTGGTCGTTTGCAGGACTTTTGTGTTTTGGATGTAGTTTTTTCTAGTGTTTCCATCTAAGGTAGCAGTGCAGTTTAGAACACCGGGGTTAAAGTACTTGTTAAAGTACTTGCTGAAGGCCCCTGTTTTCCATTGGGGATCTGGACCATTTACAGTAAACTCGGTCCGTACGCACACAGAGGGGTCGACAGTCATGCTCTGCATGCACCTGGAATGCTTGCATCACTTACGGGCACTTGTCACCCTGGCAACTGTTTCTATAGCAACCACTGGATGATGATGATGATGATGATGATGATGATCCAGCTGGAAGAGTTGATAGGCAGCTTGCGGGATGAACAGTGATCCATGTTTTCTGGCAACCTTTGACCTATAAATGCAGAGCTCCAAATCCAAGCGACAGTGCAAAGAGATCCTGCCTTAGAGCTGTTTAATCGTCATCGTTGCTGATATAGAACTTGCTCAATATCACCACAAAGGTTTTATCTGGTTGAAGTCGCTAGCTATAATAAATCAATACAAACCAATACAGGTTACTTATGATAATAATCATCATAATAATAATACATTTCATATCTAAGCGCCTTTCAAAACTCTCAAGATCACTTTTCTATGGGTGAGCAGTGGCAGCCACACGCGCTACCCAGAAGTAACTCAAATACTGTACATAGAAAGCTAGCTAGCTAATAGATAGCCAATACATGGCCTGCTAAACAGCTAGACAACTAGCTGTTTAACTAATAGATAGCCAGCCAAAAATCCTCGTATAAATGTTATAGTACGCCGTACATTATTTGAAATGATTAAAAAAAACGTATAAAATACGAGGGGAACGTATTAAGGAAGTTGACAGGTATGCTAGTGAACCGCAGTAACAGGCAGAAGCATTACTTCCTCACAGGCAAAAAGTAAATTGTGTATCCGGTTGCTATGCAAACAACACCATAATAGTTTTGTGTTCAACTCAATAGGGCCAGAAACATTTCACAGACAAAGTAAATTTGCGAATCAGCTCAGACAAGATTGTCATGTTTTCTTTTTTGTGATTTTTGCGTGAAATTGTTGTCTTTTTTTAATTTGGGGAGATAGGTGTTGTTAAACTGTGCCCGTTTCCGTCATTTAAGTTGCCCATCCAAGTTCTCTTCAGTTTTATGTGGATTCGCTGACGTCATCACGCTTACGGCGTCTCCGTCGCGTTCCTCCGGCAGGGAACGTTTACAAATTATCGGTGTGACACTTCCCGAAAAAAATGAGGTATTTACTGCTATTTAGGAAAAAAAAGACTCGTGGATCACATGATTTTGTTATCTGCCCGGATACTGACTGTGTGTGCGTGGATTTGGAGAGTTAAAAAAAAAAAAATAAACAAATAAGAAAAAAAAACACCGCAGGGACATTAGCGCCCACTCGTGATGAGTCACGCGTGACTCATCGAACGTGCCAGGAAGATCATCTTCATTGGGAACATTAAATAAAATAAAGCACATCAGTTTCCCCCCCATACCGGGAATCCTATGCGTTTCCCGTTAAACCGGGATCGAACGAAAGTGCCCGTGGGAATACTGACACGGGGTGGATAAGGGGGGGGGGCTGCGGTTTACTGCACAGTTAGTAGTTTTGCACGAGCAGTGAGTCACGGTTGCATCGCGATGCATGATATGCTTTGTCATTTCTACTTTCACGTGACTGCAAACACGTCATAGATGAAAAATGCGTACTTATTTCAATACTTTCACTGTCAATGCGAGATTTGTTTTATTTTTTGCCAATAGTAGTAAAGCGTTTTGAAAGGATTTGCCATTCAGACACAAATATCATGAAATCGTGTTATATGTTCCCGTAGTCAGCCAAAAATAGCATTTACTAACAGAGAAAAAAATACTTCCACTCGTGCATAAAAAAGTCTCACTGCCCTAAAAATGTCAGCCAAAAAAAAACGTTGTCTTTTCATGTTTTCAGCCATTATCTTGGACAAATGTTATTATTATTACCATTTGCTAGCTATTTGATATCTATTAGCTATCTCGCTATCTATCTATTCACTATCTAGCTGGCTGGCTAGCTCGCTAGGTATCTGTTGGCTATCGATTCGCTAGCTAGCTAGCTTTCTATTTGAGTTACTTTCGGGTTGAGTGAACGCTGGCGCGTGTGGCTGCCGCTGCTCACCCGCAGAAAAACTTATCTTGTTGCAAACACTGTACTTGAAAAATAGACTTTGAAAACAAATATGTGCACGAACTTCACAGGGTCTGTAAGGTTAAAGCAGTATTGTAGCAACATATTAATAATAATAATAATACATTTCATTTCTAAGCGCCTTTCAAAACTCTCCAGGTCACTTTACAGTCACATGATCAGTTTTTCTGCGGGTGAGCAGTGACAGCCACCATGCGCCAGCGTTCACTCAACCCGGAATAACTGAAATAGATAGAAAGTTAGCTAGCTAGCTAATAGATAACAATAATAATAATTATTATTATTATTTCCATTGTTTCCATGTTAGCACTTTGTTACAGCTTCAGCTGTATAATAATAATAATAATAATAACAATTTCTAAGCGCTATATAAACCAATATAGATGCTCCCCAACTTCCGAACGAGATACGGTCGTTCGTAAGCTGAATTTGTTCATAAGTTGCTTCAGTGCTATATTTTGTATGGAATAATAATATAATAATAATAAATTTAATTTCTAAGCGCCTTTCAAAACTCTCAAGGACACTTTACAGTCACTGGATTTTTTTTTTTTTTTTTTTTGTGCGGGTGAGCAGCGGCAGACATTCGCACCAGCGTTCACTCTACCCGGAAGTCTTGATGAACCCAATGCATTGAAAACAAATGTATGCTGAGGTGAGCTGAGAAATACAATACAATAAAATAAAACAAAATCAAATAGAATATAATAAAATAAAAACATGATAGCGAATAGCTAGCTAGCTAGCGTGTTAGCAAAATTCCACTTTTCTGCATCCAACGTGCTTAGCTGGCTTAAGATTGTGGTTGAAGACAAATGAGTCAGGACGAAACCAAATTTGAGATGATTCATTTGCAGAGAAGAAAAAAAAATGCACGATCATGTCTCAGTAAAGACGTCTCCGAACAATGGAATGTTTATTATTATCAGTCATTTATTATCAAACAGGAAACAATTTGAATTTGTAAAAAATCTAGAAAAGTGAAACATTTCTCAGTCAACCTGCGCAAAGTAGAATAAAAACAAAGGCAATGAACGGATGTTTCAAAGGCAGCTGTTACTTCTTTTTAAAGCTTTTAGCTAACATTAGCCACATGCGGACATGTTTTTTTTTTTTTCAGGAAGGCGTGTTAATGCAAACCATTTGCCATTTTCGGCCATTCGGGAAGATGATAAATCAATATGTGATCATATCATTCAACTCCCTTTGCCTTCACTTTATCGTCGTCGATCAAGTCCAAAGTCACAACAGGAGCGACTTTATTGGCGGCACACGTCGAGTCGGAGAGTGCAAAAAAAAAAAAAAGTGGCGTGCACTTCCTGTCACCGATGCGGACAAGTGACGCGCGTGTGGCCTGGCGTGTGGCAAATGCCGCAGGAACGAGCTTTCTTGGCGATGGGGGGTTTGTCCCCCGTTCGCTTCCTTTCCTTCCTCCCTCTGCCGTTGTTGCTGTTCATCGCGCCGCTGTCACCTGAAAGAAGACTTGGACTGTAATGATAATAATATATTTCATTTATAAGCGCCTTTTAAAAACTCTCAAGGACATTTTACAGTCACAGGATATTTTTTCATACAGTGATACCTTGGCTTACGAACTTAATTGGTTCCCAGTAAGGCGAAAAGTGTGTATTCCAAATATCAATTTCCCATATGAAACCATTAAAATGAGAATAATCCGTTCCCAGGTCCCCATAAAACATAATTTTCTACTAAAAAGGCCTTAAAACTACACACAATACAACTTATTTTATGTATAATAAATGTGCTATGGTATTGTAATTAAAGAAATAAACTGTACTGTATAATAAAGTCATTTTATGTATAATAATAATAATAATAATAATACATCTGATTTATCAGTGCCTTTCAAAACTCTCAAGGTCACTTTACAGTCACAGGATAAGTTTTTCTGTGGTTGAGCAGCGGCAGCCACACGCGCAAGCGTTCACGCAACCCGGAAGTAACTCAAATAGATAGAAAGCTAGCTAGCTAGCTAATAGATAGCTAAGAATAAGAATACGAGTAAGAATAAGACAATTCATTCATAAGAACCTTTCAAAACTCTCAAGGTCACTTTACAGTCACAGGATAAGTTAGATAGCTAGCTAGATTTGTGGAGCCTGATTGATAGGATATTTTAACCTTGCAGTCTACACTCTGCCTTTGAACTATCAATGAAGTTGAAACGAGTCCAAATTTCACTGTTTTCTAGCCATGTTCTTCCATTTTCTCACTCTGTCGTTTGCCTATCTATTTAATGTTTGCAGCTCTGTGTTTCTGTGAACCCCCCCCCCCCCCCCCCCCCCCCCCGCTTTGTTGGTGAAAAGTCATTCACCAACGACACATCACTCATTGCGGCGCTCCGTGTGTTTCCTGAAAAATAGTTTGTATGCCAAGATTATAATTATCGGGAATTTAATTAACGTTCGTAAGGCGAAAAGTTCGTACGATGAGGTATCACTATATTCCTTTATATTTATATATTTATACACTGTCGCTAACCAAACTTTTGTTTGCGTTTGTCATACCTTGCGCCGAGAGGTTTTCATCAGCCCACTGGAAGAAGCGACACTGTTGCTCTTTGGGTTTCCCGCAGGTGTGGAACACCCGGCCCTTATTCGGGCCGTCCTTCTGGACGATGCGCGTCACGGTAGCCTCATTACAGTGACACGTCAAATCTCCTCCGATCGCGTTCCTCATCGCCAGGAATTGATCGTTCGGAGGAGGAGGCGGCTGGGGTAGCGGCGGCGGATGCCGTTGATTCTGATGACTGGGCTGATCGGCCCAAAGAAAGAATTGACAGTTCCCCGAGTTGCATTTGTAGAACTGCCGCCCTTGGTTAGCTCCTTCTTTGCGCACGGTTAGCAAAATGGCATCCTCAGAACAGTTACACACAACCACATCGCTGTTGCGTACGCTCAGAGCGTTGCCCCCTGGTGGTGGGGTCCAAGAACGGGTGAGGGGTGGAACACAAGGTCTGGAGTTTGAGATGAGTGATCCAGGTGGTGCTGGTCTGGAAGGGTTCCCTCCTCCGACTCCGTTCCCTCGTAGATACTTCAGGTCCAGCACCTCTCGGAGTGTCTCGTCGCATCCGCCGATGCAGCCGACAAACTCTAAAGGCATCGAGGGGGGAAGGCTGCCTCGACGGAATTTCAACTTTAACCTGAGGGACACAAAGTAGGCAAATAAATGGCAGGTGTGATTTATATAGTCATCCCTGTAAAGTACAACCATCTTATGTCACTTTTAAAATCCGAGTTTTTTTGTAATTTATACTGTGTAGATCACAGGTGTCAAAGTTAAGGCCCGGGGGCCAAATCCGGCCCGCCACATTTTTTTTTTCGGCCCGCGAAAGCAAATCAAAATTGTGAAATTTCATGATGCTTGCTAAAATCCCAACCAAAATTTCATATGTTTGGATGTAAACCACATGTCATGCGGGAATGGCAGCGAATGAGTTAAGACAAGCATTTGGAGAATATGATGTATTTTGTGCCTCAAGCTTGTCTGCATATTTCGGTGGTTTTTACTGACCTCTGGTTTGTTACTTTTGACATTCGCTACATCTACACCAGCGTTATTGACAAATATGCTAAAATCACAATGTGTTCCTGAATTTGTTCAGATTTTGGTTTTTCAGAATCAGAATCATCTTTATTGCCAAGTATGTAGAACACACAAGGAATTTGTTTCCGGTAGAACACGCTGCACTAGTATCGTCAAAAAAAAAACTGCTAAGTGGCACTATACAGTTCCATTTTGGCTACTGTTGAAAGAGTTCAAATAGTTAATGGGTTGATGGTTTTTCTCGCGGGGGTGCCGATAAAGCGCTGGTCAGACCTCTGTCAATGTTTTTTTTTTTCCTTCCACGAGGGGGCAGTATTTGACTTTTGTCCATGTTAGCGCTTTGTTACAGCTTCAGCTGTTGTTCAAGCGCTGTATAAATAAATATGTATTGCATTGTATTCTGTACAGCCGCCCCCATTTCAGCTCACTGTATCTATTAGCTATATAGCTAGCTAGCTATTAGCTATCTATTCGCTAGGTATTCGGTATCTATTCGCTAGCAATTAGCTATCTATTCGCTAGCTATTAGCTATTTATTCTCAAGCTATTACCTATCTAATTGCTAGCTATTAGCTATCTATTCGCTAGCTAGCTTGCTATCTATTTGAGTTACTTCCAGGTTGAGTGAACGCTGGCGCGTGTGGCTGCCGCTGCTCACCCGCAGAAAAAAAATATCCTGTGACTGTAAAGTGTCCTTGAGAGTTTTGAAAAGCGCTCATAAATGAAACGTATTATGATTATTATGAAATTGAGGTGCAAGATCCATCTGCTTCTCCAAATGCTTGTCTTAGAAAATAAATAAATAAAAAGTTTAAATAAGCAAAAGTTTATCGAACAGCGCGTTGCCATGGCGATCAGCAAAGTAGCACCCTTGAAAAAAAAAAAAAATCTGTTTTTTGTCCATAAGTGTTGTGGTTCCGCTCTAAGGTACATCTGAAGAGTTGCTGTGGCAACAGATACTGGTGGTGTGAAGCACTCTGTCTTGCTGCTTTCCAAATGTGCCCTATATTTGGACTGTGCTCTGGTATTTGGTCAAAGGGGTGAACGCCCACCGCTGCCAAACCATTTTGTCAGCTTTGCATACTTGAGTCCATTTAACTCATTCACTGCCATTTACGAATGTATTCGGGTATTGAAAATATGACAGAGAGCGCCATTCTCAAATTTGGTCGGGTTTTCTGTGGTTTTTTTTTTTTCATGCTTGGGTGCTGACAAAGCACTGGACAGACCTCTGGCAATTTTTTTTTTTTTTCTTTCCCCCCCCCCCCCCTTCCCTTTTTTTTTCCATGTTAGCGCTTTGTTCTTATGTATTGCATTGTGTTTTGGACATGCGCCCTCATTTCAAGTTCATATAACTCCAAACCCATATCATTTAAGAATTAACTATTTTTTTTCCTGATGACAGCAGAGACTCTCAGGTTTCGAATGCTGTCTTGAATATTTGTCATCCTGAAACTCAAAATTCTGATCCACTGCTGAAAAGGATGCTTTGATCCTCTATTTTTTTATCTAGAACTGCTTCATGTCACAAAGAGGTGTTAACCCCCCCCCAAAAAAAAAAAATCCTGTCACTGTAAAGTGCCCTTGAGAGTTTTGAAAGGTGCTTAGAAATTAAATATTAGTATTTGTATTTGTTATATTTTTTGTATTTGTTATATTTTTTGTATTTTTTATATTTTTTTTGTTTTTTTTCTGTTTTGTATTTTTTCTGTGTATTTTTTAAATTTAATTTTAATTGTTTTTGCAATTTGTAATTTATTTTATAATTTGTATTTTATTTTAATTTATGTATTTATTTTTTAATTTATTTTTAATATATTTTTATTTATTTTTATTTTTATGCTGCAAGTCTCTAAGTGCCCCGTGGGATAATGAACTTTCACTGCGAGCCCGGATTGTTGTGAGAATCATGATTTGCATAAAAGAAGATGCTATAATCTTGTTCATTCCCCCCCGCCGAGGTAAGCAAGCAAGGAATGAATGAAGTGTGCATCATTACCCACAATTCAGTGCTCTCGTCATCTCAATGACTTGGACATCAATGTTCTTCACAGCTCAAAATACTTTCACCTTCAGACACGGTCATACGCAAATAGATGATGAATAATATGTCACCCACTCACTATGGCTCGTGTTTGTTTTTCAGGATGCACCCGCATTTTCGGAATTTTCTGGAAGCTTCTGGGAAAAAAAAAAACCCCAACCGTTTTGGAGAGGAGAACTCACATGTGGACGGGCCGAGGCTGGCAGATGGAACAAATGCTGTTATCCCGGTTGACCTCCAGCACCGTTTCAGGAAACCATACGGCTGTTTTGCAAGCAGGGAAGCCCACGCAGGACAGGAACTTACTACGTTTCAACATGGACAAAACAGGAAATGCACGTGTTCTTCATACATGACATTTTCAGAAGAGATTTTTTTTGGGGTTGAAATGTACACATTGTCACTTTTTTTTTTTTACATTATCGCACTTTGTGCTGCATATCATTCCACATCCACCCAAAAATACATCTAATTAGGCTTCCTCACATTGTAGTATAAGTCAGAATAAAATGCAATGCAAGCACCACTATGCCGTGTCTGCCCCTTAGTGGTGAATTGTGAAATTACAACTTATTTTATGACCTGCATATTTGTGGTTTGGATTTCTTTTGTATATCTATCATATCATTTAGGATTTAACTCTTGCATTGTATTTTGGACAGCCGCCCCCATTTCAATCTTAGATAACTCCAGACCCATATAATTTAGGAATTAACTCTTGCGTCATATTTCCAGCAGCTCATGTATTTTGTATTGCTACTTTCATTCCTTTCATCACTTTGCTGCTGTCAAATGTAAATTTCTCCACTGTGAGACTAAAAAAGGCAAATCCATCCATCCGTTTTGGACAGCCGCCCCCATTTCAAGCTCAGATAACTTCAGACCCATATAATTTAGGAATTTACTCTTGCATTGTATTTTGGACAGCCGCCCCCCATTTTAAACTTAGATAACTCCAGACCTATATAATTTAGGAATTAGCTCTCATTGTATTTTGGACAGCCGCCCTCATTTCAAGCTAATATAACTCCAGACCCATATGACTTAGGACTTAACTCTTGCATTGTATTTTGGATAGCCGCCCTCATTTCAAGCTCAGATAACTCCAGACCCTTATAATTTAGGAATTAACTTGCATTGTATTTTGGAGAGCCACCCCAATTTCAAGCTCAGATAACTACAGACCCACATAATTTAGGAATTAATTCTTTTTTTCTGATGGTAGAAGAGAGTCTAATGTTTCTCATGCTGCTGAATGTTTATGTAGTCCTGTACTGGAATTTGATTGACGATGACAAAAACCCTGGCACTGGAGTGGACACGTTTGCATGTCTGGCAGTGAATGAGTTAATAATTGGGTTTTTTTTTAGGCGTGGAGGGACAAAAACAAAGAAACATCCCTGCACTCGATGACGATGAACATTTGTTAACACCACAGCAGAAAAATACGCCAAAAAATTAAAAATGATTATTTTTGTTCCAAGAGAAGTCATTTTTTTTTTTTTTTTTTCAATGAAATTCACATCTTTGTTCCTCTCACCCGTTTCCCTCCTTCCTCTTCCTCAGCATCATGTCCCGTCCACAATGGGGACACTTCCTGACAGGCAGCTGCATCTCCATGTCTTGTTGTTCCGTTTCAGGAATCTCGAGGGCGGCCCCCAAATACGGCGACAGAGCTTCGTCTAACCTAAAGCGGCGTTGAAAAAAAGGACTTCTTGATCGGCGACGGTCGCATGAATGGTAAGATTGAATACAACGCCGAAACTCACTTTTTGGCTTTCCTGACCGATTCGATAAAAACAGCCTTATATTTTTGGATGTGGTGCAGCAAGACGCTCCGTTTGTCCTTTCTTCCCTCTGATACCAACTTGAGATCTGCCTCCAATTCAGCTCGCAGGTGCGGTTTTGACATCTCGTAGCCCATGGCGTTGTAGCCTAAGGTGAGCGAAACGTGCTGCGAATCGATTCGGGAATAACATCGAGTGAGAGGTTGTTTCGATACCTTCCACCAGTCCCATGCCGAGCTCTCCGGGAAGAAATCTCTGATCTGCCGTTAAGCCCACGTACATGCGACTTTTGATGGTTTCGATGTGGTCCGCGTGTGTCGCGTCGGTTCCTGTTGAATGCGATTTCGGTATTCAGACGGGTTAGTTTGAGACACGACGTCGATGCTAATTTTAGCTGATTAGCACATTTCCGATGGCAAGCTTACACTCCATAAAGTGGGATGGTGAGATGAACACCTTGGAAGCAGAAAAAGTACCGTATTTTCCGGTGTATAAGGCACACCCAAAAGCCTTGATTTTCTTCAAAACATGACCCTGCGACTTATACGCCGGTGCGCCTTATATATGAAGTAATATTGAGCAGCAAAAGGTCTCGCAACTACTGTACAGCCTCTACTGTAGCACCTTATAATGTGGTGTGCCTTATATTTGGGGGAAAAAAACATATTTATGTATTATATTTGGAAAACAAACTTTTTTATTCATTAAAGGTGCACTTTAAGGACACGTGTGGGTTGCCTAATGAGGGTGGGGTGGGGGTAGACAGGTGGGAGAGGGGGAGACAGGGAGAGGAGGAGAATCAAGGTGGTGGGAGAGGCAGACAGGGGGGACATGCTAGGGTGTACAATCATGCTATATTGTGTTCATTCTTTGTTTCTTTGTGTTTATTAAGTAGCTAGCTTGCTACGGTATATAATCATGCAATATTGTGTTTATTAGCTAGCTAGCTAGCTTGCCACGGTATATAATCATGCTATATTGTGTTTATTCTTTGTGTTTATGAGCTAGCTAGCTTGCTACGGTATATAATCATGCAATATTGTGTTTATTAGCTAGCTAGCTAGCTTGCCACGGTATATAATCATGCTATATTGTGTTTATTCTTTATTAGCTAGCTACGGTATATAATCATGCTATTTTGTGTTTATTAGCTAGCTACGGTATATAATCATGCTATATTGTGTTTATTCTTTGTTTCTTTGTGTTTATTAACTAGCTAGATAGCTTGCTACGGTATATAATCATGCAATATTGTGTTTATTAGCTAGCTAGCTTGCTACGGTACATAATCATGCTATATTGTGTTTATTTTTTGTTTATTAGCTAGCTAGCTACGGTATAGAATCATGCTATATTGTGTTTGTTCTTTGTGTTTATGAGCTAGCTAGCTTGCCACGGTATTTAATCATGCAATATTGTGTTTATTAGCTAGCTAGCTAGCTTGCTATGGTACATAATCATGCTATATTGTGTTTATTCTTTGTTTATTAGCTAGCTAGCTACGGTATATAATCATGCTATTTTGTGTTTATTAGCTAGCTACGGTATATAATCATGCTATATTGTGTTTATTCTTTGTTTCTTTGTGTTTATTAACTAGCTAGCTAGCTTGCTACGGTATATAATCATGCAATATTGTGTTTATTAGCTAGCTAGCTTGCTACGGTACATAATCATGCTATATTGTGTTTATTTTTTGTTTATTAGCTAGCTAGCTACGGTATAGAATCATGCTATATTGTGTTCTTTGTGTTTATTAGCTAGCTAGCTAGCTACGGTATATAATCATGCAATATTGTGTTTATTAGCTAGCTAGCTTGCTACGGTACATAATCATGCTATATTGTGTTTATTCTTTGTTTATTAGCTAGCTAGCTACGGTATAGAATCATGCTATTTTGTGTTTATTAGCTAGCTAGCTACGGTATATAATCATGCTATATTGTGTTTGTTCTTTGTGTTTATTAGCTAGCTAGCCAGCTAGATACGGTATAAAATCATGCTATATTGTGTTTATTAGCTAGCTACGATATAGAATCATGATTCCGGGTTGAGTGAACGCTATCGCGTGTGGCTGCTGCTGCTCACCCGCAGAAAAAATATCCTGTGACTGTAAAGTGTCCTTGAGAGTTTTGAAAGGCGCTTATAAATGAAATTTATTATTATACTCTGGTGCACCTTATATAAACTTTGAAATCACCGCCTCAAAAATATGCATTTGTGACATACCGATGCCATGCTTCTCCATCAGCGATATGAGATCCGCTTCTGTGAGCAGCTGTGGAGGACTCGTCTGTCCGTCCACCATCTCGATGGCCGACGGTTGGAACTGGGAACCTTGTTCGTACACCGGAATCACCTAGCACGCAACAGGTCACTTTAACGGTAACTCAATATATATTTTTTTCCACCCCCGCCCTCACTGACCTTTGCACTCCACCTGTCATAAGGATAAACATCTAAATAATTCCTCGCCACTATCATGAGTCCTGAAGTTGAAAATTTCTCCTGGGCGATATCGATGTCCACAATCGTCTCCTGCCCCAAAGCATCCTGGGATAAACAAGCTAGAAAATGGCGGACGATGAATTCATACACGCGTCCTTCGTTTCCCTGAAATAGCAAAACAACAACGGAGTTAAAATAATGATAATTTTGTGCAACAGGTCATTAAAATGTGACTACCTGCAGTGTGTTGGTGTGTTTCGTTGGGTGAATAGGGGGGTGGGCTTGGTCCGAATTTTTGCCCTGTCGTGGGGTGGGACCACCGGGTTGCTCAAGTACCCGCTGGGCAAATGCGCCCCAGTTAGGGTTTTGCAGCTGTTCTTCCACTAAAGGTGTGAGAGCAAGGGATGCTGGGAAAATATTTGTTTCCGTACGAGGGTAGCTGATAAACCTTCAGGGAATCAGAAAGGGGACATTTTGTTTTCAATTCATCCCGAGAATTACCGGTACAGTCAAGTTCTGCCCTTTAAAAAAAAGAGTTTTGAAATGAAATGTATTATTATTATTATTACTAGTAGTATTACTATTACTACTATTATTATTCATATTATTATTATTACTACTATTATTATTAGTACTATTATTATTAGTACTATTATTATTATTACTAATATTATTATTACTACTACTATTATTATTACTATTATTATTACTATTATTATTACTAGTATTACTATTATTACTATTACTACTATTACTATTCTTACTATTATTATTATTACTATTATTACTAGTATTACTATTACTACTACTATTATTATTATTATTATTACTATTACTACTATTGCTATTATTACTATTACTATTATTACTACTGTTATTATTATTATTATTATTATTATTATTATTATTATTACTATTATCATTATTATTATTAGTAGTAGTAGTATTATTAAAACAAAATCACGCTCACCCTTGCTGGTAGAGTTTCTCTGCAATTTTCATGGTCTCTTTCGCACTTATTCGCAGCTTCCTGGATGCCAGTTTTTCCAGTTCCTGGTGTGCGAGAAAAGAGAGAGAAAATTCAACTTCAGGCTTGTGGAATTTCGGGAAAAAAAAAAAACATCGGAACAGGTAAGCGTTTGCGGGTCGTTACCACGGTGTCCAACGGCAACGGTCTCCATTTGCTCTTGGGCTTACTCGAGACCGAAGTGACTGTTGCTAAAGGATCCTAAGAATAAAATGAAACAATATTTATGACCGAGTTCCGTTCCGACCAAACGGCCGTAAGTTGAAATGGTCGTAAGTTGAAATTCATTCAAAATGTTGATTAGAGACTCCGAGGCTAAACTTTTATAGATTTATATATTATATTTGGAAAACATTTTTCATTCTTATATACGCCTTATACTCCAGTGAGCCTTATACTAGGTAACATCCGACTTACGACCGAGTTCCGTTCCGACGAAACGGTCGTAAGTTGAAATGGTCGTCAGTCGAAATCCATTCAAAATGTTGCTTAGAGACTCTGAGGCTAAATGACTCGCAAACTCTTGTGCCATCACGCAGTCAATTGCTGTGCGAGAGTGAGATGCTGGCTGGTTGGCCAAAATTGTCGTACGCGTTGCGGTGCCAGGCGTAGAATTACAAATGTTAAAATAGGGAGGTCGTGGTCGTAGGAATGGATGGTTGTAAGTTGAGCTGGTCGTAAGTCGGATGTTACCTGTACTCTCTGACCCCATAATGACATGTTTAATGACATGTTTAGTAGGCTTCACCTCCATGCAGATCTGGTAAAGCACGAGGCAAGCCGTGTGGTTGAAGAGACGATGTCTTTTCCATCCAAACTCAACAGTGTCCTCCTCCACTTCATGCAGCACTGAAACATGGACGCAGAAGGAATTAAAAATATATATCTACCGTTTCCATAACAACATATCAAGATTTGGATCTGCGGGTATGCGCCACGCACCTTTGATCTTGTAGAAAGTCTCTGGAATGAATGCCTGGATGGCTTTGAAACGTTCCACCACGAAACCGAGAGTGGGAAACTGACAGCTGCCGTAAGAGATGAGCTGATTTGCCAAAGACAGCGGGAAGATCTTCTGGAGGCGAAGGGTCTGGAATCTTGTGAAGGAGGCGCCTGCGTGTGTCCAGCGAGAAATATATTCGGAAAGGCAAAAGGTTACTGACAGTCCATTGGCTGCATCATTGTAGTAGTATTAATAATAATAATAATAATAATATTAGAATGGATAGGGAACTCTGCCATTATTAACTCATTCACTGCCATTCCCGAATGTATTCAGGAATTGAAATTATGACATGGAGCACCATTCCTGATTTATTTTTTTTTTTGTAGGGGGTGCTGATATAGCGCAGGTCAGACCTCTGGCAATATTTTTCCCTTTTACAACGGGGCAGCATTAGCTGGCCATTTGCTATCTATTATAGCACATGTAGCTATGTATTAGCTATAATAATAATATGACTGTATCTATTAGCTAGCTAGCCAGCTTTCTATCGATTTTGAGTGAATGCTGGTGCGTGTGGCTGCCGCTGCTCTCCTACAGAAACAAATATCCTGTGACAAGCTATATGGCTATCTAGCTAGTTAGCAAACTGTCTAGCTGGCTATCTGTTTGCTATCTGTCTAGCTAGCTAGCTATGTAGCTGGCTATTTATTAGCTATATGGCTATCTAGCTAGTTAGCTAATTGACTAGCTGGCTATCTATTAGCTATATGCCTCGCTTTCTATCTATTTGAGTTACTTCCGGGTTGAGTGAACGCTGGCGCATGCGGCAGCCGCTTCTCACCCGCGGAAAAACCGATCCTGTGACTGTAAAGTGACCTTGAGAGTTTTGAAAGGCGCTTGGAAATGAAATTTATTATTATTATTAATACATGTTATTTATAAGCGCCTTTTAAAACTCTCAAGGACACTTTACAGTCACAGGATTGTCGTCTTGGGTGTGATGCCGGATGCGCCTCCTCACCTATCCGCAGATCAAGCTCTTGGCGGACATCAACGGCATCGCTGATGTTAGCGTCCGGCTGTATTAGCGTCTCGCATGCTCTCCGAATGGAGTTGGGAGTGATTTCAGAAAACTTCGCCCGGAACACTTGCACATTCGGCTTCACTAAAAAAAAATAATAATAATAATAATTGAAATTAATTTAAAACCTTGCTTAATCTCGCTTTGCAATGGCAAGATTTGACACGACCTCACCTGCTTTGCAAACGTCGATTATTTCAAAGCCAATGTTCTCTCCTTCTCGGTCGCAGTCAGTCCAGATAATTAAAGCCTGACATTGTCTCACCTCCTTTTCCAATGTACGCTGCATAAGAAGGACAGCAAAGGGGAAAGGGGTGGGGGCTCCGTTTTAGAACAATAAAATAAAATAAAAAATGGAAGGAAGATGATGCTCTCCTAAACTAAAGAAACACACCTTAATTTGTATCATGCCATCTGGACAATACTTCTCGACCTCGGCATCAAACAACATCACTGGATTGCAGCTAAGCCTTGGGAAACAGAATGTAAATATGAAATCAAACACTGCATATACAAAAGAATCCCAACAGGGAAGTGGACATGAGCTTTTCACACTTACCATTTGTGGTAAGGGGCTTTAAATTCAAGACCCAATAAATGGCCTGAAACTGATGTCATCGCTACCGTCACATTCTGGATGTAATCGCAGGGAAATAAGTAGGGAGAAGAAACATGCATTACGAGAAACTGATGCAAAATGGAGACTATTTCGAAGCACTCACATACCTGACCAAAGAGATGATATTCATACTCATAGATCTTGTTGAACTTGGACAGTCCTTCCCTCTGAAAAAAAAAAAATAACACGAGGACAAATTCTTCCAGATGAGCAACTACTTACTGGTCATTTAATAAGCATTTCATTACACTACACTAATACATTACATTACAAAATAAAACGTCAATGACAACAAAAGACCGACCCGCACGGACATGCCATTGGACATGATTTCGGAGATGCCTTTGGCTGCATCATTCTTCTCGGCGACGCAGAGGACCCTCTTGATCTGACCCCTCCGCATTATGTCTGACGTTGTCAATGCGTCTTGGGCCGCAGAACGACACCTCAACTGGATACGTGGTTTCTGGAGTCCCAGTCGAAGCAGATGTTTTGAAAGGAGGTTCACTACTTGCATGCCTGGTCGCTACTCACCTAAAGCACCCTCTCGCCACTGTTAGCATATTCACTAAAAATGCTATGGAGGGTAAGTACAAACTTTAAAAACACTTTAGGTAGAAAACCTGTCACCTCGTCAAACTTCAACAGTACTAAATCAAGAAGATAAAAGTCACAGTTGTCCCAAAACATCTGCCAACCAACACTTTCTACGCGGTGTCCTCTACTATTAGATACAAAAAGTTAACATTGTTTACAAACTGCGCGCCCGGTCCTGATATTCTACCGTATTCTGTGGTGGTGTCGTAAAACCAGTCAATGCCGTAAAAGCTTTGCCTTCATAATAATACATTTCATTTATAAGCGCCTTTCAAAACTCTCAAGGGCAATAAGTTTCACGTCAATTTCACTTGGTGGGGAGAACGATTACATGTGTGTCATGTTTTCAATTTTATATATGTATAAAATAAGACGAAAATAAAAAAAATATATATTCCAAAACGAGGGGTTTTTGAAGATTGTTTCCAATTGTATTTTTTTGCTCCACGATTCCAATGTATATTGAAGCTGCCAACATAACTGCATGTTTTATTTTAAATAGAGAACAAAAAAAACCAACTAAATACATTTAGCTCCACCGCGACTTTTGCTCTTGTGTAATTCTACCATATGATTGGTTGATAAGTCACCTGACTCGACTCCAAGCTGCTGAGTAAACATGGCGTCAGTCTCACGGTGTCACGATGATGTCGCTCCTGCCCGCTAGCTATCTAGTTGTTGGGCGCATCTATGGATCCTAATTGTCATCGTGGTGAAAACGAAGACATGAAGAAAAGACGGAGAGTGTCACCTGGTTTTATTGTGTCCATGCATGACATTGCACGAACGATCTGATACTGACCGGATGCAGGGATTGGCGCTATCATTGCTTTTGTTCGTGAGAAACTGACCCGTGTACATCTCAAGGATTAACATCGAGCGTCTTGTGCCGTGGACTGAAACCCCGATGCCAAAATTGAAGAGTGGGAGACGCTTTTTCCACCACGTCATATCGCATATTTTTCTGCGAATGCTAATGCGTGGACAACAAGACCACAGTGATCCGTGTGATTTAATATTGTGTCTGCCTTTCAACCGTGCTCTCAATATCGTTAAATGAGCTGCACGGTGTGTTGCCTCTCATGCCTTGTTCAAGAATAGCACTATGATAGGTTCACCTGACGTGGTGGCTTTCACAAAAGAGGATGATGATGGTCAGAGCTCTTCTGACCCGTGGGCTATTCCAGACGAGTTCTCCATTCCCCTCCACCCCCTTGCTGATTCCAACCCATGGGCCAAAACCTCTTATGCTAAATTCACAAAAGACTTTATCCTCATTTCTGAATTCTCAGAGCAGGTGGGCCCTCAGCCTCTCCTTACCATTCCAGATGACCCTAAAGTCTGCGGGAGCTTTGATCTCAACTACTTCTCCCTTCGCATCATGTCAGTGGACTACCAAGCGTCATTCGTGGGGCACCCGCCCGGCAGCGGATACCCTCGACTTAGTTTTGTGGAGGACTCGAGAGTCGTACTGGGTGACTCTAAAGAAGGTGCTTTCGCTTACGTCCATCATCTCACACTGTATGACCTGGAGGCGAGGGGCTTTGTGCGGCCTTTTTGCATGGCCTACGTTTCAGCAGATGAGAGGAAGATCATGTTGCAGTTCCAGGAGTTGTCTGCGCGCTTCTCAAAAGCCTCAGAGTGCTTGAAGGCCGGAAACCGTAGAGCCTTTGCCAAAGAACTCCTGAGGAAGCTTCGAGACCTTGAGTAAGTGCCTTCTAAAACAAAGCTGGGTCATCCTTGCATTGCGAGGAACATTAGACAAAAACACACATTCACATTCTGTGTCATCCTTTTACACCAGTGGATTAAAACAATTTTATAACGTACATAAAACAATGTTGAGAAGGTTTCTTCAGCCATCATCTCTACTTCTTTGAAGGACATTTCGCTTCTTATCCAAGAGGCTTCGTCAGCGAACTAAATTGTGCTGGTGAATGTTTATGTAGTCCTAAAACTAAATATAATAATAATAATAATACATTTCATTTATAAACGCCTTTCAAAACTTTCAGAAACAGGATATGTTTTTCTGCTGGTGAGCAGTGGCAGCCACACGCGCCAGCGTTCACTCAACCCGGATGTAACGCACACATGATATAATTATAATCTTAATATGATAATCATACATTTTATTTCAATAATAATACATGTCTTCTTTATCCATTTTGCGCTATCCAATAAGTTATCTGGCAGGCTACCTAGCGAGCACTTTATTTACAAGCTATTTGCTATCTATTAGCTATGTAGCTGGTTCACTAGCTATCTAGCGAGCTATCTATTAGATATCTGGCTGGCTAGCAAGCTAGCTATTAGCAGGCTATTTAGCTTTCTATTAATGGGTTGAGTGAACCCTGGCGCGTGTGGCTGCCGCTGCTCACCCACAGAAAAACATATCCTTTGACTGTAAAGTGACCATGAGAGTTTTGAAAGGCGCTTATAAATGACGTGTTATTCTGTTGGTCCTGCAATTTGAGTGACAATGATAAAAAACCTTGGCACTGGAGTGGACACGTCCGGACAATGCTTTATCGGCACCCAAGGAAGAAAAAAAACGAAACCCAAACTAATTCGGGAATGGCGCTCAACGTCATATTTTCAATTCCACGATAAATTTGTGAATGGCAGTGAATGAGTTAAGTTGTTGATAGAAAAATGGAGCTGTGTCACACTAACCATGTGATGCTTGTCGCATGCAAACATGCTATCGAGCTTGAAATCTCGATGTTTCAGCAAGGCCTCCCTCATGTTTGCAATACAAATCACGGACGAAGACCGTCATTATTCCGATAAACATAACACATTATTGACGGTTTTGTCCCTCCCTCCTCATAGGTACACTCACTCCGTCCTGCAGAGAGAGGAGGGCCTTCAAAGGGAGGCGGAGCCTCAGTGCATCTACTCCCCCCATGCTGTGGAAAAGGCTAACGAGCTCGCCAGTGTGGAAAAGAGCATATACGAACACCGTGACCTTCTGAGACAGATCAGCTCGTACCCTCATCGACCCCGCCGGGACCCCCAGGCCGTTGCGTGTCAGCGTTGCATGAGTGAGTGCGAGGAGCTCTTGGGAAAATACGCCGTAATGGCCAACCGCTTGAGTGGCCCCGATGGTCAGGGACAGAATGGCCAGGCGGTGAAAGTGGACATCGGCGAGAACGAAGACGACCAGGTCCAACGCAGGCCGTCCTACACGCCACAGCTGATCAAAGCCAAGTCGGCCAAATGTTTCGACAAGCGCCTTAAGACCCTCCGAGAACTGTGCGATAACACCTTCTACGAAGCCACCGTGGATCTCTTAAAGGAGACGGAAAGGAGTTTCCGCGGCGACCTGTGCTACCTGCACACGCGTCGCCTGGACCGAACCCTGCGAGGAAAGCAGAGAATGATTAACTTTCTGTTTGAGGAGGATCTCTGTGAAGACCACGACGATGATCTCGACGGAAGGACGACGCTCAGACCGTTTTGCCCTGTGAACCACGCCGTCGTCAAAGACCCCAGACTCTTAAACGGAGCGTCCGTCGTACCTGGATCAGGTTCTCCGAAGCGTTTCGGTCCCGCCTCTGACATTAGCCATAATCCAGACCTGAAGCTTGAAGACGACAATCTCAAATCCTCACGTTTGGACCAAGAATTCGAAACCCAGAGGTTCTCGGAGAAACCTCGTTTAAAGTGTAGCAGCCCAAGAAATTTACAGCCAGATTTTCTGGATGCAGAGTCTGACTCGACTCTAGATTACGAGCGTAAAACTGATCTGGATGGTGAGATCCACAGTGAATGGTTGGAGGCCTCTAACGGTGAAGATGCCAGGCCCAAGACTTCGTCAGAAGAAACCACAAGGGAGGACGGATGCGAGGATTCAAAGTTTGTTCCGGTGGATCCTGCCTGCTGTCTGGTTCACGAAGGTTTCCTCGATCCTCCGCCCGATGCCGCGCCTCATCTCGCTGTCCACCCGCAGAGCGCTCAAATCTTCGTGGTCAACCAAGAGCCCCAGGCCTTACTTCCACTCCAGGAAGAGTATACGGTGGGATCCCTAAACTCAGAGAACCACCCAGCCGGACTTTTGGGAGACGCGGTATCCCGTACCTCGGCCGAGGACGGTTCGGATTGTACCATGAGTGCGTCGACCGGTTCCGATTGGACGGCCTCCCCTCTCGGTAACGAAGGAACGCTGACCCTACGTTTGAAGAAGAAGGCCGGGCAAGGGGCCTTGAGGTTCGTGCGACAGTACCCCTTTGCTCTGCAGGCTTTGGGGTCGTTGCTGAGCGGCAGGACGCTGGTCGTTCTCGGCGCCGATGAGGCAAGAGTCCGTCGGCTGGTTTCGGCGCTAGCCGTATTTGTTCCTGCTCCGGGAAAATGCGGCGAGCGAATCCAACCTTGGCTGTGTTGTCCTTTCACCATTACTGACCTGCACAGGTGGAAACTGATCGGATTGCAAAGGTATTGTTTCAACTTCTGTGATATTTTTTTTTTCCTTCAAACTCCCGACGGTTTATTCGTTAATATGAATTTGCTAAAATGTCATGATGGGTGGCGGGCCTTCAGTAGTTCTATGTCTGAATCAATTCTCTTGCTGTCCCTCAGGGTGGCATCTCCTACAGGTTCCGGCATGCTATTCTCCCTCTCCCGCTACAGTCGCTACATCTCCATCTTGGACGCCGATCAGAAGACCTTGCGTTGTCCGCCTTACCGTGGCGACCTTCTCGCCAACATGGCTGAGCACCGCACGTACGTACGCCGCGGTTCCACCTACTACCTTCACGTCCAGTGCACGTTGTGTCGTCTGGCGGCCAAGGCGTTTTTGTTCACCTTCACCCACCACCTTCACCTGCCGCTCAACGCCGCCGAGGGTCCGGATGGCGTGGAAGCCCGACGCCGCTGCTTCCTACAGGAGCAGGTAGGTCTGACGGAGGATGACGGCCAGATTGTGCTCTACCTCAGCCATTTGATCACTCAGCACTACTTGCGCGCTTCTGACGACTGGAATACGGTAGCGCCTTCTTTTCATTTTAACTACACCACCAGCGTTTTATACAAAATTTGATTAAAAAAAAATTACAGGGAAAGGCCGCCATTGTTTTTTTTTTTTTAATTTTTTTTTAAACGGGCTCACGAATATCATTCTCTTGAGGACCATAATTTGAATTTGACATCAAACCGCACTGATTTTTATCTGATTTTTTTTTTCTGCATAGCTCGCTGCCTTGCTTTTTCCTTCCTCCTCCTCCTCTATTTGCTGTCTTTTAGCTATTTAACTAACTAGCTGGCTATCCAGCTAGCTAACTATTAGCTATCTATTAGCTAGCTATCTAGCTAGCTGTCTAGCTAGCTAGATATCTAGCTATCTATTAGCTAGCTGTCTAGCTAGCTAGATATCTAGCTATCTATTAGCTAGCTATCTAGCTAGCTGTCTAGCTAGCTAGATATCTAGCTATCTATTAGCTAGCTGTCTAGCTAGCTATCTATTAACAATAATAATTATAATACAGTAAAGTCTCGTTATATCGATATTCTCGGGAGTCGGAAAAAAAATCGATATATCCGATCCTGCGGGATGTAAATTGTCTCCTTGCGTTCATAGAAATAGTATCGTAATAAGCAGTACTATCGATATAACCGATATTGATATAACGAGACTTTACTGTAATAACAATACATACATTTCATTTTAAGCGCCTTTCAAAGCTCTCAAGGACACTTTATAGTCGCAGACAAGCATAGGTACTATATCACAAATAGAATACAATAAATAAAATACAATGATAAATAGAATCAAGAGAAAGAGCGTATAGGAGTGATCCATCGATGAAAAGGTTTCTTCAGCCGTATCACCTCGTCAGCATAACCTAAGCCTGTGTGGAAACGCTTATTGTAAGAACGATCCAAATTAAACCTTACACCACCATGGCGATTTAGTGAAGGGTTTTGCTGTTTTATGAAAATAGCTTATTTTACTCCCCAGAAGCTATTTACTTTGAGTGCAACAGCAAGGTGGTGTGATCCTCTGTTGTGCTTTATTTCTTTTTTTTTTTTTTTTTTTTTTTTTGTGTGGAATTTGACTCGGTCAGGAAAAGTTTCAAACTACTTCACGTTGAGATTTTTTTTTTAATGTCACTGTTGTCTTAAAAGGCGTGAATGTTGTGGTCTTCAGCATGAGACTGTCTTGTGCCACAGTGAAATATTATATTGATGTTTCTGCTTTTTATCGTGTCAACGAATAGTGATGGGCAAGGATGCGAAAGGATTGGCGTTACATTTTTTTAAAGAACAACCGACGTCTCCGGACAAGTTGTGTCCATAATTTGTAAAATGGCTTCAAATGACTTCTACTGAGCGTATTTTACAAAGATTCCACCGCATATAGCTATATTTTACGTTTTAAGACTCGCGCTAAATATTCCGGAAGTCGTTTTTGAATTGGTGACAAGTCCGTACGTGACGTCACTGAAGGTACATCCCTGACCGAAAAAAAGGACATATTGTAGCAGTCCTTCCATCACGTCAATGCATTTTGATATGCTTGTTTGGTCTGAAAACGTCATGTTGCACCAAAAAGAGCCAGAAGAGGGTGATCCAAGCTCCATATAAGGAATTTATCAGCCTGTGGAAACGGGCTGATTAATTCCTCACAGGAGCTCGGTCGCCATTTTCTGCCGCTTTTTGGGTGATACATTTCCCCCCAATGTTGCCTCAAAATGGCACGGACTAAATTCTTGAATCGATTGCAAACATGTATGCTTTCCTCTTCAGAACTATTTGAATCGTATTCATAACTGGATGTGTAACAAGAAAGCATATTCTCCGAATCTAAAGCCAATGTTTTGATTCTCCGGGGACGACTTTCTGAAAATACCCAATTCGCCACTCAATTTTTTGCAGATTTTGGACACTTTAAGTCATTTTTATTGTTGTTTTGCATTTTAATAAGAAGATCATACTGCGTGTTTTGGGTATTTTAGATGCTATAAAACATTTTTCTGATGTCAGGAAACAAGAAAGTGACGTCGGTTGTCCTTTAAAAATCAGATTCACTGTTGCCTGATCAGTGGACTTTGTTGGATGTAATCATAAAAATCAATGTTGTTCATGTTTTTTGTTTTACTTCACAGTCCACAAACCCTAATCAAATTCCCCAAATGGAAATATCAAACAAACCCAGAGACGAATCCTCCGTACCGAATGCGCACTTTTCTGTTGCTCATATGGTGTTGCTATTACTTGCGTATTTACTGTGTAATTGTACGTATGACTGCATGAGGTTAAAAAAGGTTCAATTGAAATTGAGCTTCAAGGTATTTTGGGGGTCACTTTAACGATGTTTGTTGAAGATTTATTTACTCCAAAAGTATTGCATTCCCATTGACACCCCCATTTGCTGCATGTGATCTTATCATGTACATTTCAGATGTTACCGTTATTAGTAATTTACCCCGTAATGCAAAAAAAAAGTGAATGTAATCTGACCAAGCCATGTAAACACTCAGTGTCCTTAATTTACATCTGCATGTCTGTGCACATTTTGTACGTATCACATCTTGAATGTGGTGTTATGGTGGTGTTATATTTAGAAGTTTGTCTTTTTTTTTTTAATATCGCTCATATTGATCTATGTGCTTTTAAATCTTTTGCATTAAATTATTTAAATCCATGATGTTTAGTTCACAATGAAGGCGTTGATGCACACAGCTCCTAACTTCTGTGACTGGCTACTTTATAGTAATAATCCATTTCATTTATAACTTTAACAAGGTGGACACATGGAGCCATGTGTGACAGGAAGTCAATCTGAATTGTTTTATTCAAATTATGACAACAAAAGAGTTTAAAAAAAAAATCTAAAATCACACTCAGCCCCGTTATGAATGAAACAAAACACGCCTTAAACAAGAGACCGAAACACAATGTCCTCCTAAGAGTTATTGAATATAACATTTTCAGACAGTAAAACAAACAAAACAGCTGTAATTATTACAGGAAGGCCCCACTTTGTGTACTTCGGAGTCTTCGAATGACAGGGAATGATGCTGACAGAAAGAAGTATGGAAGAAGTTCTCAAACTGGTGGTGAGATGCATGTCAGCAAAGATGGAGGCCGGGCAGGTTGTATTCTTAACCAGAACATCCTCTGCATCCACAGTGGGTGCATTCAATGATCCTTCCCTATAAAAGATTCAGAGAGGGGAAATTAGTGGAGAACGGTCTTACCATACTTAGCCATATAAAAGCGTTTATCATAAGACAATTTTGTCCTTGTGTGGGTTCTTAAATTGTGTTTGGAAATGCACTGAAACAAATATCTTAAAGGTAGAGTTGGAATTGAATTATGGGTATTCATAAAAATCTTGCAACTCCTTAAAGACTCACAACTTCGAGCTTGCTCTTTGGAACTCTGCAAATACAGTTAGTCCCAAAGTTGGTGTCTCGCGTTTGGATGCAACGGAGGCAGCATAGGTTCTCATAGCCTTGCTTTTTCCACTTGGCAATCAGGTTCTTATCAGCGTACCCTTCCTTTATGCAGTACTCATACAGCTCTGCCAGGAAGAAAAATAACACAGATAAACACGGTAACAACAGACAGGAAAGGCAAGTTGCATTGGGTGAATTAGTAAACCTGTTACATCACAAAATGAAATAATTCAATATGCCCCCCTACCTCTGCTGATGGCTTTTCTTTTGAAGAAGAGGTCGTAAATGTATCGACTGCGCTGATGATGCAGTCTGAAAATTGGCCAAAGAGCTTCTACTTTCCTCTTACCCTCATGAGGTTCCGTTTCGGCTGAAAAATAGAAATGGAATATAAATGCACGACACATCAAACACCGCTAAGCGTTAACTCTGCACGTGGAATATAATGTTTCAAACTGGACATTGGGGACGTTTCAAATTAGTACAAGATGTAACGATTGCAATACGGGAAGGTTAGTTCAAAAATATTTACCTTCCCTCATTTTCTGATCAAGCTCATCCAAAGTAGGTTCAATGAGTTCCCACCCATCTGGAGGTGGTTTGCGACTTCTCTTAACTTTGGGCATTTTCCTACACTTAGTAAAACTTAAAACAAAAGCTCCGAATGTTTTCCTGTTTGGCTAACGAAGTCCGAGGCCCTTGAATTAGTCGTCATCGGGGTCCTTCTTTGGAAACTCACGTTTGACGTCACGACATAAATAATGTATTTATTTGGATTTATTTCCCATCCCTTCATGTTTCAGATTAAATACCCATTAAAATCTTCTCATGCGTAAAGTTAATTTAGTTTCAAGACGGATTCTGTGAGAAAAAAATGACGCAACAGCGCGACAAATGTTTTCATGACATTGCATCACCTTAGGCCACAAGGAGAATGCCGAAAAGAAAACAAAAATTTATTTGTTTTATTTTTCTTTTTTTAATTCGTAACATACGGGTAATACAATCAAATATCGGGTATAAGGGGAATATCAATGTGGGCTTTGTCGGTGGCATGTATTTGACGTAGCTTCGACATACTATTTTTCACTGAAGATTTATGAACAGGCAAATCTTTAGCCATCCCACATCACTGCTGGATTGTGTTGCTTCTCTACGACTTTAGCCAGCTGTCAGCGTTCGTCGACTACATGTCGTTTGTGTTTGTTAATTGTTAGCCAGATTTTTATAAACAATATTTATTTCTCGAAATGCCCAAGGGAGGTAAGATTATTGTTTACAACGTCATTATGTTGAATGGATTCGCGTTTTTTTAATGTCAGTATTGGCACGCGTTAGCCACTTTAAAACAGGTTCTGGTTTCCTGTGAAGAACACGTCGTGGGATCAGTTTACACTTCCATCGCTTGGTGGCGTGATAGCATTATAATATTACATTATATTATTATATTATTATTATTAATATTCGACGTGAAGAGGTAATAGTGAATCTGTTGACGTCTGTCATCTTCACTGTAGGTAGGAAGGGTGGCCACAAGGGTCGCATGCGGACCTACACAAGTCCGGAGGAGATCGACGCTCAGATGGAAGCAGAGAAAGAGAGGAAGACGGTAGTGTATATTAAAAAAAATCTTCTAAATTCACAATTTCATATTTCTTTACATATCTAAAATTTACAGGTTAGTTGTGTGGGGGATTTCAAAGTCAAGTCAAAGTCAGCTTTATTGTCAAATATGCTAATATGCATGACATACAGCACAGATGAAATTAATGTCCTCTCGGACCCAGCGTGCAAGGCACTTATAACGTGGTTAAAAAGACATACAATTGACAACAAACAATACATGTAATTTCTTAATGTAAAGTGAGGTAGTGTCGTATGTAACGTGAGTTAGTGATGTATGTAACGTGAGGTAGTGACATATGTAAAGTGAGGAAGTGACGTAATGTAGTAATGCAAAAACAAGAAAGGGTTGAAGTGAGGTCTTGCGGAAAAAATGAGAAAGAACAAAAAAAATAGAGTTCAGGATGATAGTGTGTACTCAGAGTTCGGTGAGTGTGGCAGTGGGAAGGGGCAGGGTGGGCAGGGCTTGGAGGGAGTTCAGTCTCCGGACTGCCTGGCGGCAGAAACTGTCCTTGAGCCTGCTGGTCTTGGCTCGGAGACTCCGCAGTCTTCTACCCGATAATTTTTGTTCATGTGTTTGATTTAGTGACTGTTGTTTTGTTTGTGTGCAAGTCCTTGGCTACTGATTTGTTAAATTGATTCATCAGAATGTGCTCATAGTGATAATCACATTAAAAATCAGTTTGGTAGCAATCACCGATTTGATATGTGTCAAAAGCTGACATTTCACACCAATTATACCATTGCTAATGAACGCAATATAGAGTTTTCATCATATGTCTGAGTCGCCAAATCTGGTAAAGTGACACCTTCAAGGAAACAAATGTTAAAGCATTTTTAGCAAATTTCAGCATTTTTGAATACTTTTTTTGGGGGAAAAAAATGCATTTATCATGGTGCTCTGAGGCACATTTGTCATAGCTGACGAATGTAGCTGAGTGAATTTTGTTTTCTCTGTGGTCTAAATGGAAGACGATCCCCTTTGTTTCAGAATGAGGATGAGGGTGCCACTCAAAATGACGTTGCGGAGAAGTTACTAGAATCAGCATCCGATGATAGTGATGATGAAGGTTCACAGGTACTTCCGCACAGATTTTTTTTTTTTTTTTAACTTACTTTCAGAAATGCACTCGGAGTGATTTTAATGTGTTTGCAGAGGAAAAGAGTTGGTGTGGAAGGCTTGATAGAAATTGAGAACCCCAACAGAATTGTTCAGAAGTCCAAGAAGGTGGCACACATTGAGTTGGATGAGCCCAAGCAATTATCCAGGAGAGAAAGGTGTGTGTCCACTAAACTTACCTCTATTTTTATTTTTATTTTTCACATGGTGGCACATAACTGTTGATGTTCAAAATACAGTGATGCCTTGGCTTACGAAATTAATTGGTTCCCAGAGAGAGTGTGTAAGGTGAAAAGTGTGTATCCCAAAAAATTATTTCCCATAGGATACCATTAAAGTGAGAATAATCCGTTCCCAGGAACGAGTAAGTGCACAGATTTAATGTTTAAACCCCCCGGGCCCCCCTCACTGCTGCATTCTTGACCAATCACGTGGCTTTAACCGAAGACTGGGGGCGGGGAATAGAGGACAAAAACAGTCGGCTGCCATTTTCTTGTTAGAAGAACGGGCTCATTTGCAAACGACACATCACTCATTGTGGCGCTCCGTGTGTATCCTGAAAAATAGTTCGTATGCCAAGGTAAAATTGTCCTAAATGTAACTAACCTTCTTCGTCAACCGAAAAGTTCGTAATGCCATTCATTTTAATTCCAGTGTTTTTATGTGTCCTCCAATCTCTATGCCCAAAGAGAGGAAATTGAGAAGCAGAAAGCAAAGGAACGCTACATGAAGATGCATCTTGCAGGAAAGACGGACCAGGCCAAAGCAGACCTCGCACGTCTCGCCATCATCAAGAAGCAGAGAGAGGAAGCGGCGAAAAAGAAAGAGGAAGAGAAAAAAGGTGCGTTATTTGAGTGGCAAAATATACAGTATGTGTGTGTGTGTGTGTGTGTGTGTGTGTGTGTGTGTGTGTGTGTGTGTGTGTGTGTGTGTGTGTGTGTGTGTGTGTGTGTGTGTGTGTGTGTGTGTGTGTGTGTGTGTGTCGTGGTTCCTGGAATGTAAAATTAACATTTCAATTGATTTCAATGGAAAAAGATGATTTGTGGGTGTCAGTGTTTTAGATTTCAAACAAGGTCATGCAATCTCATTGCTCTACTTTGTGTGTTTGTACAATCAATTAAATCATTTAGTGAGATATAGAACTCATTTGCATGTGCTAATCCACATTTTTTTCCCCTTCTTGCAGCGAGAGAGGCAAAAGAAGCAGCGGCGGCGGCGGCTAAAAGATTAAATTCCCTCTCGCTAAAATGATGCAGGATATTTACCTTTATGGACTGACGCAATATGAATTTGACTATTTGAGGGGGGGTTCTACAAATATTCATCACCTTACTGATGTTACAGCAGTCATGGAAAAACGGCCATATTGGTGAAGTCGCAGCTGGGTCACTGACAATTTACATATGAATCACACTGGTCATGTTATTATTGTTATTATTATTATTATTATTATTATTATTATTTGTTATTATTATTATTATTATTGAGCATTGGCGCCCCCCCCTTTTTTTTTTGGTTTTACACTGTATATAACTGAGACATGAAAATATTTCAGAATAATATAATAAAAAATGGTTTAAAGAATATTTATTCAGAGTCAATTGATATGAACATGTGATGGATGACTACTTTATTTTTATTTTTTTTTCCTCTTTCCTTGGTTTAAAAAAAACAAAACATTGGTCTAAATCATGAGATACAAATACTTTGTTTCTACACTTCAACTCAAGTAATTTTTTTCGTCCTATCTGTAATTTAGTTTAATTTTCTGACAGCGACCATCCAGAAGCAGGTCACACGTTTGACCACACCTCCCGACGAACGGTGGCGCTCGAGTGCACAAACCTCACGTGCGATAATAAACGAAGAAGAACTACGCATTTGATTGGTCCAAACTTTGGCGGACTTTTCCCCTTCTGTGGTATGTCCCCCTCCTCTGTCGACTCCTACCACGTGATTGTTGAAGAATTTTTGACATCGTCTCACTTTCTCTTCCTTGGTGGGTGAGTTGTTCGTCGACGATAAACATTTCAGCGACACGACATTCGTACAAATCAACGCTTATATCTCGTTACGATTTTGCATATACAAAATGTTTTTTCCTCAACTTTGAACGTTTGACCACGATGCGTGAATTTTACGCGTTGCAATGGCTGTCATGACATTTAATCGCAGCACTGCAGTAGGAATTGCGTAACGAGTTTAGGACACTGCGTGGGTTACAGATTTACATATTACAATACAATACATATAGATTAAAACGATTGAATTTACATCTACTTAAAAATTGAGCGTATTTTTGAAGCCATTATAAAGTTAGGGGAACACAGCAAATCAATTTTAGTGGTCTCCATTTTAATTTGACAGAAATTGGACTGACGTGTATCTGCAAATATACACTTCTTCTTTTCCTTTCGGCTTTTCCCTTCAGTGGGTCGCCACAGCGAATCGGTGTCCTCCGTCTTCAGAGGTTTGATTCGCATGTTTGTTTTGGCCAAGCTTTTACGTCGGATACCCTTCCCGACACGACCACTCTGTATTTATCCGGGATTGGCACCGGCACAATTTCAGTTCATGACTCTCCATTTACGCTTCCTTGAAGCGTAAATCCGTCCCTCAGTTTTTCAATGGAGAGGCCGAGAATACATAAATAATTGATTGAATATAAATAAATGAATGATTGGTTTACTAATGCATAAAAATACATCAAATGGAAGAAGTTTCTTCACGAGAAATATTTGTAAGTCGAGACGTATTTTCGATGTAAATATATATATATATATATATAGACTGGAAATATACACTTGAGATGATTAAAAAAAATACAAGTACAGGTTATGCAAGCCACCACACACTGCGCTTGATGAGATCATTTTTAACCTCTTGTACGTATTTGCTTTTCTTACTACGGTCCAAAGTTTACCCAACGGTGCTTCAAGTGTTGCAACTATTATATTTCGGTTAAGGCTTTTGTTCCTGAACAAATACTCTGTGCACCCAACAGTAACATAACTATTTAGAATAATGTTACAAGATCTATTTTTTGACGTAACATTTGTAACAATACAAATCGTTTTTTGCCTGATTGTAAAAAGTGGTATCAGCTAATCATAAAATTCTGAGGGCAGGAGATTTTGCACTTTGGATGTTTTTTCCCCCCCAGTTGTGACTGCGCGACAACAACCATGTCTGTAACAAATGGCAGCCATATCACAAAAGAAACCTGGGACTCGCACAATAAGATGATGTTGGAACCTCTGGCGGTCAATGACGCTGAGGTCAGTGTCTCTACGTCAATTTCTGGGTCAACTTTACATACAGGATAGTTTGATCAGATCACAACTTTTTTATTTTCAGGTGTTCTCCATCATTAAAAAGGAGAAGCACAGGCAGATATATGGCCTAGAATTGATTGCGTCTGAGAACTTCACCAGCAGAGCTGTTCTGGAAGCTCTGGGCTCTTGTATGAACAACAAATACTCGGAAGGATATCCTGGTCAGCGGTAAGAGAAAAAAACACATTTGTACGTAAAAATGTAGACGAGGATTGCAATGTGCTTCGGTCTCTCTTTCGATTATAATTGAGTTTTATATCCACAATGGAGGTACTATGGCGGAACTGAGCATGTTGATGAACTGGAGAGACTCTGCCAGAAGAGGGCGCTAGAGGCCTACAGTCTAGACTCGGACAAATGGGGCGTGAACGTGCAGCCATATTCGGGTCAGGTTCAATTCATTATAAGCATTTTTATGAGGATTAGCAGTACAGAAAATGAACGGCTGGATCTCAAATTGAATGAAAAAGAATGTTTTTTTTTGTGTGTAGGTTCTCCTGCCAACTTTGCTGTTTACACCGCCATTGTGGAACCACATGGTCGAATCATGGGACTGGACCTTCCTGATGGAGGTCACCTGACACACGGCTTCATGACGGAAAAGAAAAAAATCTCCGCGACGTCCATTTTCTTTGAATCCATGCCGTACAAGGTGATCACATACATATTTTGTTGACACTCAACTTGGTCTTTGGTTCAATGAACATGATTTTAAGTAGGCCCTTTTCTGATTTACTTAAAAAAAAAATCTTACCCCATGAAAATTTGATGGTAAAAGAAGTTTTTGGACAATGACAACATCGTCGTGATGTTAGTTTTACACATGAACATTAACAATAAACTCGCCGCCATACGTCTCTTTTATTGCTTTTTTTGTTGTTGTTTCAGGTGAATCCCGAAACAGGTTACATCGACTACGATCGACTACAAGAAAATGCTCGACTTTTCCATCCCAAACTCATCATCGCAGGTCGGGTATCACAATGCATTGTCAAGTTAGGAAATTGAAAGCACGCTACGGGATACAGACGCTCCCCTACTTACAAACATTCGAGTTACGAACAATAATATGAACAATATGAACATTTTTGTCGTAACATATGTTGTATTCTCCCCAGTTGTACATGTACATATCTTAATAGAGCATATATATATATTTTTTATGTTTATTTTTCAGTACGACCCAATACAGCAAGGGTGTCAAAGTCATTTTTTGCCGCGGGCCACATTGTAGTTATCGTTTCCTCTCGAGGGCCGTTATGAATTTGGGGAACCCATTAGAATGTTTAAATCCCTTCAAATATTACATATAGAGCGCACAGCAAATTAATGAATAACTCGTTTTCAAATCTGAAGTCAAGAATAATGACTTTTATTGTGGTTGACATCCAAAAATATGAAATTTTGGCTCAGATTTTAGCAATCATCATGGAATTTAACAAGTTTGATTTGCTTTCGCGGGCCGAAAAAAATGATGTGGCGGGCCGGATTTGGCCCGGGGGCCTTGACTTTGACACCTGTGCAATACAGGTTACTTACACATTCCATGCAAAATATAGCACTTAAGCAACTTATGAACAAATTCAACTTACAAACGACCATTTCGAATGTATGTTAGTGAGCGTCTGTGTTTTGTAGTCTTGTATTTTAAACTGAGGTTATTTTGTACGAGCTTTTTACAGACAAATGAAAATTTCTTTCACAGGAACGAGCTGCTACTCCCGTAACATCGACTACGCCCGCATGAGGCAGATTGCGAACGAGAATGGCGCGTATCTGATGGGAGACATGGCGCACATCAGTGGGCTGGTGGCAGCCGGGGTCGTGCCTTCGCCCTTTGACCACTGCGACATTGTTTCCACCACGACGCACAAGACCCTGCGCGGTTGCAGAGCTGGACTGATTTTCTTCAGGAAAGGTCAAATGTCATCATTTTTTTTTTCTCGGGCGTGATTAAGTATTCTGTTTCATTATCATCTGTTCTTCCTCAGGTGTGCGCAGTGTGGACGCCAAGGGGAAGGAGACTCTCTATAATCTTGAATCTTTAATCAATCAGGCGGTCTTTCCGGGGCTTCAGGGCGGACCACACAACCACGCCATTGCAGGTCCTCCACGTTTTAAAACACTCTGTGATTCAGGCCTTGATGGTCCACACTGCCCAAAAAAAAATGGCAGATATGATTGATTTTGGGATCCGATCGAAAATATAAAATGGGAAGATTAGGCCACAGAACAGTAGTTTATTTCTGTCGACATATTATAATGCCATAGCACAATTATTATACATAAAATAATGTATATTTTGTGTAGTTTTAAGGCTTAGAAAATAAAAAAAAGTAGATAATTATGTTTGATGGGGACCTGGGAACGGATTATTCTCATTTTCATGGTTTCCTATGGGAAATTAATTTTTGGTTGTGCAAACATTGCCAGAGGTCTGACCAGCGCTTTATCATTATAATCATCATACATTTCATTTCAAAGCGCCTTTCAAAACTCTCCAGGTCATTTTACAGTCACTGGATACGTTTTTCTGTGGGTGAGCAGCGGCAGCCACACGTGCTTGCGTTCACTCAACCCGGAATAACTCAAATCGATAGAAAGCTAGCCAGATAGCTAGCTACTAGCCAGCTAACAGCTAGCTAGATAGATACCTAGCTAATAGATAGATAGTGAGATAGATAGGTAATAGCTAGCCAGCCAGCCAGTTAAATAGCTAATAGATAGCAAATAGCTAGCTTGCCAGATAGCCAGCTGATAGATAGATAGATAGATAGATAGATAGATAGATAGATAGATAGATAGATAGATAGATAGATAGATAGATAGACACTTTTCAATTGCCAAATAAATTCGACAATGGCAGCGAATGAGTTAAAAATGGAAAGAATGAAATGTGCTCAATTCCGCTCATTTCATTGCAACATTTCAAAGTGTTTCTGACTTTTCTGTCTGCAGGTGTTGCGGTGGCACTCAAACAAGCGATGACATCAGAGTTCAAAGTTTACCAGATGCAGGTTCTCCTCAACTGCAAAGCTCTCTCCGCTGCCCTCATTGAGCACGGCTACACCATTGTCACCGGTAGGTGTTTTGGGGTCATGTGACCTCAATGGGGGGATATGATTGGATAAATCGATGTTATTTCCTTAATGCTTGTTCATGTTTTTAGTATGTTTAGAATATTTTTGACATTATCATTATATGTATTTGCATTTGAAGGTGGTTCTGACAATCACCTGATACTTTTGGACCTACGCAGCAAAGGAACCGATGGGGGGCGGGCTGAGAAGGTTCTGGAAGCCTGTGCTATTGCCTGTAATAAGAACACCTGTCCAGGTAATAATAATAATAATAATAATAATAATAGTAATAATAATAATAATAGCCACATGCGCCAGCATTCACTCAACCCGGAAGTAACTCAAATATATAGAAAGCTAGCTAGCTAGTCAATAGAAAGCTAGCTAGCCAGTCAATAGAAAGCTCGCGAGCTAGCCAAAAGATAGCTATCTAGGTAGTCAATAGCTAGCTAGCTAGCTAGTCAATAGATAGATAGCTAGCTAGTCAATAATAGCTTGCTAGATAGCTCATAGGTAGCTAGCGAGATAGCTAGCGAGCCAGCAACATAGCTGATAGCTAATAGATAAATAAATAATAATACTAGTTGATTAATAATAATAATAATAATATTTGATTTTCTCAACCAGGTGACAAAAGTGCTTTGCGCCCCAGTGGACTGAGATTTGGCTCGCCGGCGCTCACCTCCAGAGGCTTGGTGGAAGATGATTTCAGGAAGGTGGCAGACTTCCTCCACAGAGGTTAGCAATTTCATCACAGAGGCCGTTAGCATCGTAGATTGATACCAGTGTCTGAAACAGCGTCTGCCTGGACGCCTTTCTGTTCCATTCAGGTATTGAGCTGACCTTGGAAGTCCAGAGAAGTCTGGATCCCAAGGCCACTCTGAAAGAGTTCGTCCAGGCGTTGGCCAAGGAAGAAAAATTCCAGCAGCGTGTGAATGAGATCAAGGCAGAAGTTGAAGCGTTTGCTGGTCATTTCCCCATGCCTGGCCTCCCCGAGCTGTAAATCCCAATGGCTTAACCGACGGTAGTTGTCGCGTTGGAAAATATGACACACAATTTGCGAGGTATGAATATGCGTATTTGATACGGTTAAAAAAGTATTCGAGGACCGCTGTGTCCCTACTGTAGCACACGATTTAGCTCATCAGAAAACTATAAAGAAGCCTGAAAATGAAAACATGCTGAAGAGCTCACACTTGTTTGCCAATAAAATAAATGTGCTTGAGGAAAATTTACATGCTGTCATTCATCAATACAATGCCAATGCATTGTTGATAGAGAATAAGAGGTTATCATATTTAAAAATTTCATGCCGTTATATGCTTAGTCACCATGTGTGTCTCGAATACACAATTGAAGCACAGACAACCTGAAAAGCTAGCTGGCTATCTAGCTAGCCATGTATTTGCTATCTATAAGCTAGCTAGCTATTAGGTATCTATTAGCAAGCTAGCTTACTTTCTATTTGTGTTATTTAGGGTTGAGTGACCGAATGCTGGTGCTTGTGGCTGCCACTGCTCACCCACAGAAAAACTTATCCAGTGACTGTAAAGGGACCTTGATAGATAGATAGATAGATAGATAGATAGATAGATAGATAGATAGATAGATAGATAGATAGATAGATAGATAGATAGATAGATAGATAGATAGATAGATAGATAGATAGATAGATAGATAGATAGATAGGAATTAGTAATTAAGGTTTTAAGTTCAGTAAATGTGATCTCTAGCTAGCTAGATTACCAGGTATCTATTAGCTAGGTAGCTACCTTTCTATCTATTTCAGTTACTTCCGGGTTGAATGAACGCTGCCGCGTGCGGCTGCCGCTTCTCACCCGTAGAAAAACTTATCCTGTGACTGTAAAGTGACCTTGAAAGTTTTGAAAGGTGCTTATAAATGACATTTATTACTATTATTATTATTTATTCTTTTCCCAACTTCAAATTCCATCTCAAAGCCCACCAATTTAAAATCGCATTCTCTATATAGTTTTATCTCTTGCTCTTATTTATAATTTTATCTGTAGTTTTATTTATGTGCCTGTTTTGTGATTGTAAATTGTCCTTGAGAGCATTAAAAGGCGCTTATAAATAAAACGTATTCTTACTATTATTAAAAACACTCGTCTAAATAAATGAGATACAAATACTTTGTGAGGACACTTCAACTCAAGTAGTTTTTCACATATCCGATTTAATTTAAAATGTAACTCAATACCCTCCGGCGATTGGATCTGAGTCAAGGTTGGTCTGCGTAAACATGTCGCGTTTAACTACCCGCCCAACGAACGATAGCGCTCAAATGCACAAACTTTGCGTGTTATAAAGAAGAAGAACTTGGCACTTGATTGGTCCAATTTTAAATTCTCGTTTTATTTAATCTTCATGTGTCTGTCTTCCCCCTCCTCCTGCCACGTGACTGTATTTGAATTTTTTACCTCGACCGTTCGACTTGAGGGGAAGAGTTGATCGTCAACGATTACATTTCACCTACACGACATTTTTACAGGTCGGTGCTTATATCTTCTTCTTGTTACGATTTTGCAGATACAAAAGGCCCTTTATTACTTAGAATGGCCGTCATGACATTTAACCGTAATAATAGTTATAATAATAATCTTTTCCTTTCGGCTTTTCCCTTCAAGGGGTCGCCATCGCTAATCAGTGTCCTCCATTTTTAGATCGTTTGATTCACATGTTTGTTTTGGCCAAGCTTTTACGTCAGATGCCCTTCCTGACACAACCCTCTGTATTTATGTTAATAATAATTATTATTATAATAATACATGTAATTTCTAAGCGCCTTTCAAAACTCTCAAGGACTGAAGTATTGTGTAACGAGTTTAGGACAACCGTTTTATAGCATCTAAAATACCCAAAACACGCAGGCTGATATTTTTAGTCAAATGAAAAACACCAATAAAAATGACTTAAAGTGTGCTAAAACTGCAACAAATTGAGCTGCGAATTGGGGATTTTCAGAAAGTTCCGCCCCCAATTGGTGACGTCACGCCAATACGTCTTGCCTTGCTCGAGAATCAAAATACAGTAAAGTCTCGTTATATCGATATTCAAGGGAGTCCGAAAAAATATCGATATAACCGGGACTATCGATATATCCGACCCTGTTTGCATGTAATTTTCTCCGTGCGTGCATAGAAATAGTATCGATATAACCGGGACTATTGATATATCCGATATCGATATAACGAGACTTTACTGTAATGGCTTCAGATTCGGAAAATATACTTTTTTTGTTACTCATCCAGTTGTGAATATGATTCAAATAGTCCTGAAGAGGAAAGCATAAATGTTTTCAATCGATTAATGAAGTCATCCCATATCCATCGATGAGAAGGTTTCTTCAGCCGCGAGAGTGGCTGCCTTTCCAGCAGCTCATGTATTTTGTTTTTCTACTTTCATTCCTTTCATCACTTTGCTGCTGTGAAATGTAAATTTCTCCACTGTGAGACTAATAAAGGCATATCCAATCCAATCCAATCCAATCTGTACAAATTTGAAGGTTTCGGACGTTTCGCCTCCTATCCAAGAGGCTTTGTCAGCGAACTAAAGTCTGACTGGTCGTATCGGCCCTATTTATAAATCCCTAATGTCCAGACATGGCGGCGCCGGACACAGCTATGATAGGTCTCTACTCTCAGGTTGGGGGGAGCAGAGGACCACTCTCTGTTGCCCCACTGATTGTTCCTACATTCCTGACTAACGACTAGCCCATTTCCCCCACTCCCACCGCTATCACCTCATCAGCATTACGAATGTTGCCTAACCTGTTTTGCCTAAGCAGGCTATTGTATGAACGATCCAAATTGAACCTCACCCCACCAGACCGGTTTAATGAAGGATTTTGTTGTTTTATAAGAATCACTCCTTTTACCCCCCTTTCAAACCATCTATGTTCTTTCGCTAAGATTTTAACCTCATTGTCGTCAAATGAGTGGTTGCTAGCTTTTAGGTGCATATGTACTGCCGATTGAGGCCCACTTGTATTATCCCTGCGATGTTGATGAAGTCTTTTTTTGAGAATTTGTTTCGTCTCCCCAATGTACTGCTCTTTACAATTTTCATTCTTACAATGTATTGAATAAACTACATTACTTTGTTTTTCATTTGGTAGCCTATCTTTTGGATGCAGTAATTTTTGCCTTGAGAAGCGATTCTTATAAAACAACAAAATCCTTCATTAAACCGGTCCAGTGGGGTGAGGTTCAATTTGGATCGTTCCTACAATAGCCTGCTTAGGCAAAACAGGTTAGGCAACATTCGTAATGCTGATGAGGTGATAGCGGTGGGAGTGGGGCAAATAGGCTAGTCGTTAGTCAGGAATGTAGGAACAATCAGTGGGGCAACAGAGAGTGGTCCTCTGCTCCCCCCAACCTGAGAGTAGGGACCTATCATAGCTGTGTCCGGCACCGCAATGTCTGGACATTAGGGATATATAAATAGGGCCGATACGACCAGTCAGACTTTAGTTCGCTGACAAAGCCTCTTGGATAGGAGGCGAAACGTCCGAAACCTTCAAATTTGTACAGATGACGGCTGAAGAAACCTTCTCATCGATGGACCACTCCTGTACGACTGAGAGCTTACACAGACATCCCATATCAATTCAAGCCATCAGGACTCCAATGTAGCGTTCCAGAAAATGCACAAGATGGCGCCCAAGCTCCGTTGGAAATGGGCTGATTTGTCTGCTGGTAATTTGTGTCAACTAGTATCAAATAGTAGTCTTGGTGCAACACACAACGATTAACCATTGTGTTATTTATGTGTTTTCCTTCTAATTTCGCCATCAACATGGATCAACACGAAGTTTTCAGAACAAACAAAGTACCGCAAAATGTCACTTTCTCGGTCAGGAGCGTTCCAAATGTGACATCACGGTAGGCATCGTCATCAACTCGAAAACAAGACTTCCTGAATATTCAGCACGAGTCTTAAAGCGTAAAATATAGCTATATGCAGTGGAATCTTTGTAAAATACGCTCAGTAGAAGTCATTTGAAATGATTTTACAAATTATGGACACAACTTGTCCTTTGAGGAAAAAAAAAAAAAATCAACCCCCTTTTGCTCATCTATTTTTTCCCAGTCGGGACTGTGCGACAACAACCATGTCTTTAACAAATGGCAGCCATGTCACAAAAGAAACCTGGGACTCGCACAACAAGATGATGTTGGAACCTCTGGAGGTCAATGACGCTGAGGTCAGTGTCTACGTCAATTACTGCGTCGATTTTGCGAGATAGGTCGATCGTATGACAACTTTTTTTTTTTTCAGGTGTTCTCCATCATTAAAACGGAGAAGCGCAGGCAGATGTACGGCCTGGAACTGATTGCGTCTGTGAACTTCACCAGTAGAGCTGTTCTGGAGGCTCTGGGCTCTTGTATGAACAACAAATACTCGGAAGAATATCCTGGTCAACGGTAAGAAAATGAACACATTTGTGAAACGATTCGTAAAAGTCTCTCTTTTGATGAAAATTGAATTTTATATCCATAATGATCACAATGGAGGTACTATGGCGGAACTGAGAATGTAAATGAACTGGAGAGACTCTGCCAGAAGAGGGCGCTAGAGGCCTACCGCCTTGACTCGGAGCAATGGGGCGTGAACGTGAAGCCATATTCAGGTCAGTTTCAATTCATCATAATAATTTTTTTACGAGGATTAGCAGTACAGAAAATGGACGGCTGGATCTCAAATGGAATTAAAAAGAAACATTTTGTGTGTAGGTTCTCCTGCCAACTTTGCTGTTTACACCGCCATTGTGGAACCACATGGTCGAATCATGGGACTGGACTTTCCTGATGGAGGTCACCTGACACACGGCTTCATGAAGGAAAAGAAAAAAATCTCCGCGACGTCCATTTTCTTTGAATCCATGCCGTACAAGGTGATCACATACATATTTTGTTGACACTGGGTTTAATGAACAAGATTTCAACTAATCATTACTATCTATTAGATAAGTGGCTAGCTATTAGCTATCTAGCGAGTTAGCTACCTCAGAGCTATCGCTATCTAGCTGACTGGCTATCTAGCGAGGTATCTGTTGGCTAACGATTGGCCATTGGCCGTTATTATTATTATTATTATTATTATTATTAATAATAATAATACAGTAAAGTCTCGTTATATCGATATTCAAGGGAGTCCGAAAAATATCGATATAACCGGGACTATCGATATATCCGACCCTGTTTGCATGTAATTTTCTCCGTGCGTGCATAGAAATAGTATCGATATAACCGGGACTATCGATATATCCGATATCGATATAACGAGACTTTACTGTATTATTATTATATCTGCAGCCAAATCCATTCTTCTCCGTCAGCCATTATGGGTTGACAAAACTGCTTTTAAATCAACACAAAAATGTATTTGTAATTGTAATTATATGTAAATATAATTATTTTTATTATCATTATTATTATTAACCCGTTTGCTAGCTTTCTATCTGTTTTGGGTTATTCGGGGTTGAGTGAACGCTGGCCTGTGTGGCTGCCACTGCTCACCCACAGAAAAACGTATCTTGTGACTGTAAAGTGACCTTGGAAGTTTTGAAAGGTGTATAGAAATGACATGTATTATTATTATTATTATTATTATTATTATTTATTATTATTATTATTATTATCACTAGTCGTTGGTCACACTGTGTGTTCTGCTTTTAGGTGAATCCCAAAACGGGTTACATCGACTACGATCAACTGCAAGAAAATGCTCGCCTTTTCCATCCCAAACTCATCATCGCAGGTCGCGTATCACAATGCATTGTCAAGTTATGAAATTGAAAGCACTCCACGGGATACAGACGCTCCCCCACTTACAACCATTCGAGTTACGAACAACGGTACATACACACATCTTTTTTTTTTGTAACATATGTTGTATTCTCTCCAGTTGTACGTGTACATCTTTATAGAGCATCTATTTTATTCAATGTTTATTTTTCAGTACAACCCAATACAGGTTACTTATACAAGCCTTAAACATACTTATATATACACCTTAAACATACTTATATAAGCCATAAACATACATTCTATCCAAAATATAGCACTGAATCAACTTACGAACGACCATTTCGAACGTATCTCGGGAGCGTCTGTATTTTGCAGTCTTGTATTTCGAACTGCGGTTATTTTGTACGAGCCTTTTCTAGACAAACCGATTGCCTTTCTTTCGCAGAAACGAACTGCGACTCCCGTAACATCGACTTATTGAGAGTATATGCAAATTTAAAGGATACATGAGTAAAACACAATCTTGTTGATTTGAATAGCACGCCCCTGGAGGTGCCAAACACCAACAACTATAAAATAACAGCACGTAGACATTTTAATTGGTTGTCCTTTCCATTAACTGATAGATTTGTACCCTGGCTCATGACCTTTTCCTTCCTGTGAAGGACTTGACCAAGTCCTAAATTCATTCAAGGCCAGATCTCCTATATGAAGATGGGAATTTAACAGGCTGTTCACCTCAGATTGACCCCAGATATTCTGTGCTTCCGTTGTGGGCCTTGTGTTCGGCGGCATGAAACTTTTAAACGTGATCATTTATTTTTTGTCTACTCTCTATCAAAGCTACAAGATATGTTTCAGTCTTTTATTATGAACTGAGGATATTTTGTCGGAGCCTTTTACAGACAAATGAACATTCAAACCGATTTCCGTTCTTTCACAGGAACCACCTGCTACTCCCGTAACATCGACTACGCCCGCATGAGGCAGATTGCGAACGAGAATGGCGCGTATCTGATGGGAGACATGGCGCACATCAGTGGGCTGGTGGCAGCCGGGGTCGTGCCTTCGCCCTTTGACCACTGCGACATTGTTTCCACCACAACGTACAAGACCCTGCGTGGTTGCAGAGCCGGACTGATTTTCTTCAGGAAAGGTCAAATGTCATCTTTTTTTTTTTTTCTCGGGCGTGATCAAGTATTCCGTTTCATTGTCATCTGTTCTTCCTCAGGTGTGCGCAGTGTGGACGCCAAGGGGAAGGCGACTTTCTACAATCTTGAATCTTTAATCAATCAGGCGGTCTTTCCGGGGCTTCAGGGCGGACCACACAACCACTCCATTGCAGGTCCTCCACATTTCAAATCTCTTGTACAGTGATACTTCGGTTTACAAACCCCTTTGGATTACGAACTTTTCGGTTTACGAACGTTACATTTATGAAAATTTTACCTTGGCGTACAAATTTTTTTCGGACATGGAGCTGCCTCAATGAGTGATGTGTTGTTCGCGAACGAGCCCCGTTCTTCTAACAACAAAATGGCAGCCGACTGTTTTTGTCCTCTATTCCCCGCCCCCAGTCTTCGGTTAAAGCCACGTGATTGGTCAAGAACGCAGCAGTGAGGGGGGTGGTTTAAACATTAAAGAGACAGGCAGACGACAGTGAGAGAGATTCAACTTTGATAGTTCAAAGGCAGAGTGTAGACTGCAAGGTTAAAATTCCCATTAATCAGGCTCCACAAATAACGCGTACACTTAATGCAAAAAGCTATCAACCCAGCTAAACAGAACAGAACTGATGATGAACTAGGTAAAATTATCGCAGAGAAAGCACCTATAAGGGATCATTCCTCAAGATGGTGAAAGAAGAAGGCTACGTTCCTCATCAAGTGTTTAATGCTAATGAAACTGGCCACTCCATTCCATCAAGCCATCAACGACCATCACAAAGGTAACTAAAACGACTTTATTATACAGTACAGTTTATTTCTTTAATGATAATACCATAGCACATTTATTATGCATAAAATAAGGTATATTTTGTGTAGTTTTAAGGCTTGGAAAATTAGAACATAGAAAATTATGTTTTATGGGGACCTGAGAACGGATTATTCTCATTTTAATGGTTTCCTATGGGGAATTAACGTTTGGGATTCACACTATTCATCTTACACACTCTGCCTGGGAACCAATTAAGTTTGTAAGCCAAGGTTTCACTGTATTTTATTAGTTGGGTTTAGGTGGCCCAAAAATTTGGTAACAAGATATGATACGGTCGTTATCAAGTAAAACCCATATGACGGAGACTTGGGCTTCTAGTGGTGAGTATAATACTGACACCTGACTGTTCATTCCCGGTCACTCCCAGGACCTTCGGCCCTGGTGGACGAACGGTGAGCATATTTAAGAATCATTTTAACTGTCCTCAGGTGTTGCGGTGGCACTCAAACAAGCGCTGACACCAGAGTTCAAAGCTTACCAGATGCAAGTTCTCCTCAACTGCAAAGCTCTCTCCGCCGCCCTCATTGAGCACGGCTACACCATTGTCACCGGTAGGTGTTTTGGTGCATAAGTCGGTGCTATTTCCTTCAAGGACAACAGACACCATTTTTTTGTTTCCTAACTGACATCAGAAAAACGTTTTATAGCATCTAAAATACCCAAAACACGCAGGCTGATATTTTTAGTCAAATGCAAAACGCCAATAAAAATGAGTTAAAGTGTCCCAAAACGACTTCAAAATGAAACCGGAAATGGCGAGTTTCAGAAGGTCCCGCCCCCTTGTTCGTGACGACACGCCAGGACGTCTTGCCTTGCTCTAGAGCAGGAGTGTCAAAGTCATTTTTTGCCGCGGGCCACATTGTAGTTATGGTTTCCTCTCGAGGGCCGTTATGAATTTGGGCAACCCATTAGAATGTTTAAATCCCTTCAAATATTACATATAGAGCACACAGCAAATTAATGAATAACTCGTTTTCAAATCTGAAGTCAAGAATAATGACTTTTATTGTGGTTGACATCCAAAAATATTAAATTTTGGCTCAGATTTTAGCAATCATCATGGAATTTAACAAGTTTGATTTGCTTTCGCGGGCCGAAAAAAATGATGTGGCGGGCCGGATTTGGCCCGCGGGCCTTGACTTTGACACCTGTGCTCTAGAGTCTAGAATCAAAACAATGGCTTCAGATTCGGAGAAGATAATTTCTTGTTACTCATCCAGTTATGAATATGATTCAAATAGTTCTGAAGAGGAAAGCATAAATGTTTGCAATCGATTAAAGAAGTCCTCCCGTATCAATTCGAGGCGTCTGGACTCCAATGTAGCGTCCCAGAAAATGCACAAGATGGCGCCCAAGCTCCGTTGGAAATGGGCTGATTTGTCTGCTCGGAATTTGTGTCAACTAGTATCAAATAGTCGTCTTGGTGCAACACACGACGATTCACCATGGCGTTATTTATGTGTTTTCCTTCTAATTTCGCCATCAACACGAAGTTTTCAGACCAAACAAAGTACCCAAAATGCATTGTGTGTGTCACATTCTCGGTCAGGGGCGTTCCCTCCGTGACGTCACGTCAGGAATCGTCACCAACTCAAAAACAAGACTTCCTGAATATTCAGAGCAAGTCTTAAAACGTCATATATAGCTATATGCGGTGGAATCTTTGTAAAATGCGCTTAGTAGAAGTCATTTGAAGTGATACAAATTATGGACACAACTTGTCCGCAGGCGTCGGTTGTCCTTTTATGCCTGCTAGTATGCTTCGAATCCTTTTGAGATCATGATTATATTTGCATTTGAAGGTGGTTCTGACAATCACCTGATACTTTTGGACCTACGCAGCAAAGGAACCGATGGGGTGCGGGCTGAGAAGGTTCTGAAAGCCTGTGCTATTGCCTGTAATAAGAACACCTGTCCAGGTAAGAATTGTGGTGTCGTTATTTGTTGATGCTGCACCGCTCTATTTTTATATGGTGTACTGTCCTGAAAAGGTCCAAATGTTCATATGAATATAAATATTCGTATCTATATATGAACTGTATATTTGGACTTTTCTCATTCAGGGACCCAAGGTGCTTTGCACCCCAGTGGACTGAGATTTGGCTCGCCGGCGCTCACCTCCAGAGGTTTGGTGGAAGATGATTTCAGGAAGGTAGCAGACTTCCTCCACAGAGGTTAGCAATGTCATCACAGAGGCCGTTAGCATCGTAGATTGATACCAGTGTCTGAAACAGCGTCTGTCTGGACGCCTTTCTGTTCCTTTCAGGTATTGAGCTGACCTTGGAAGTCCAGAGAAGTCTGGATCCCAAGGCCACTCTGAAAGAGTTCGTCCAGGCGTTGGCCAAGGAAGAAAAATTCCAGAAGCGTGTGAATGAGATCAAGGCAGAGGTTGAAGCGTTTGCTGGTCATTTCCCCATGCCTGGCCTCCCCGAGCTGTAAATCCCAATGGCTCAACCGACGGTAGTTGTTGCGTTGGAAATTATGGACAATATGACACACCATTTGCGAGGTACGAATTAAGGGATCACACTTGTTATCCAATAACAGGTAACATCCGAGTTACGACCGGGTTCCGTTCCGACAAAATGGTCGTAAATTAAACGGTCGTAAGTCGAGCTCCATTCAAAATGGCCGATGTGACGTTTACACGACCGGATAGTATACGATGTCAATCTGTTGTTTTTAAGCAACGTTTTCTTTTGAATACTATTATACACCAAACTGTTTACAGTTCATTTATAAATGTTATAACTTTTAGTGTCGTTTTAATCATTTTATATTTCATATTGTCAATTTTATGGTGAGTGTAGTTTTGCCTTTTTTGAATGTTGCTGTGCCGATGATCATTTTGTGTTTGGGAGCCTTTTTCTGAGCATCTTCATCTTTATTTAGTTCATAAAGTTGCTTGTTCTGTATCCACAAGGGGACATAAGCCAGTGTCTTTTTGTGCCGGTCCCAAGCCCAGATAAATACAGAGGGTTGTGTCAGGAAGGGCATCCGACGTAAAAGCTTGGCCAAAACAAACATGCGAATCAAACCTCTAAAGATGGAGGACACTGATTCGCTGTGGCGACCCCTGAAGGGAGAAGCCGAAAGGAAAAGAAGACTTGTTTGCCAATAAAATAAGTGTGCCAGTGGCAAAGTAATTAATTTGAGGTAATTTCGTGCATCATGTATAAACTTTTTAATTTTGCTAACATTTCATCTGGGTTTTCCCTCTATTTGAAGTGATGCGCGGTCAATACCTGTAAAAGTAACTAATTACACCAGTAAATGCTGCCAAAGTTACAATATATAGTAATTTAAAATATACATATATTATAATTAAATAAATACATATTTATATTAAATAAATGTTTACTTCGATACCAACTCGCATACAGCCTGAACGTCAAACGAGATTGATTTTTAATTTCTGCCGCTCCTCTCTATTCCAGTAGGTGGCGGTAGTGGTTTTAAACGCACTGAAAACAAAAAGCGGGAAGGAAGTCGCTCGAAGGAAATGGAAGTGACGTAACGGGGGTCAAAGGTCATTTTGCGCGCTTCTCGTACTATGCGGCCTATCCTTTCGTGATAAAAACAAACTAAAAGCAGTCTTAAGTTTTTGTTCTGCGAAATACAACACCCCTTTTACAGTTTCCTTGGTGAATTTACCCGGTGGGTTGAGCCGGAAGGCTAGCTTGGCTAGCTTTTGATTGACGGCTGGTGGTGGGGGAGACAAGAAAAACATGACCGGCTAATTAGCTAGCCGAGGGGTTTTGTTTCAAAGCGGGACTCGACGAAATTATCGCCTTCAACCATGCAGGATTTACTGGCTAGCGCGGAACACATCAAGTTCGACCTGGAGATTGCCGTGGAGCAACAGCTCGGGGCTCAGCCTCTGCCCTTTCCCGGCATGGACAGTAAGTGCTCGCATGCTAACTGCTAGCTAGAAACCGCTATCACAACTACTCAAGACTAATGCTTATGTTTCCCCCCCCAATGCTTTGACATTAATATGTAAACATCACCTTGCGCCCTTAGAATCCGGGTCTGCTGTGTGTGAATTTTTCATGAGATCCTCGTGCCTGAAAGGTAAAAACAAAGCATCTTGATTCATGCAATCATCAATGAACAGAATGTATTTTTTTCCTTCACATGGACAGATTAGGCCAGGGGTGTCAAACTCATATCACATCGTGGGCCACGTATGTCCTCGGTAGACGTCAAGTGGACCGGGGACCATTAAAATGATACCGTACGTGCAATTAAAAAAAAAAACAAAATATCACGTCTTTCGTTAGTTTTGGTGCAAAGACGCACAAAAACGTTAAGAAACGACGACATTTAATGAGCATTCCTTTTACACAACATTTCGTTTCGTGAACAAATGTGCAATTTAAACTTTAGTCTGCTAAGGAAATGATCAGAATGGATTTACTATGACTTTAATTTATAGTTTTTTGCTTATTAGAATGTTGCTGTGCCGATGACCATTTTGTGTTCGGGAGCCTTTTACTGAGCGAGTTGCTTGTTCTGTAGCCACAAAGGGACAGAAGTCTTCTTGTGCCGGTCCCAAGCCTGAATAAATACAGAGGGTTGTGTCAGGAAGGGCATCCGACGTAAAAGCTTGGCTAAAACAAACATGCGGATCAAACCTCTAAAGATGGAGGACACTGATTCGCTGTAGCGATCCCTGGAATGGAAAAGAAGTGTGTGAATTATCATTCACACATATGCATCACAACCCATCCCAATGATTCTACAACAGCACAAAACTTTAACAATAAATTGGTATCTAAAAAATATAATAATGCACTTTAAGATTAAATGAAATTATAAATGAAATTTATTATTATTATTATTTATAAAGAAAGGAATTTTCAAATCATTGTTTTTGTTCCTGATATTTGTAACAGAACAACTCTGCCCCTTAGTGAACAATCCTTGAATCGCACCTCATTAAAAATATGAATTCCATGTCGTTTGTGCATTTTTGCCACTTTTAAAATCCCGCGGGCCTGATTGAACTTGGGGGCCGCGGGCCGTATGTTTGATACCCGTGTAATACTGCATTGATTCTATTTTCCGATGCATTACCAGGTGGGATGTGTCCTTTCCGTCACATCAGCGGAGAGAAGACGGTGGTGTGCAAGCACTGGCTTCGAGGACTTTGCAAAAAAGGAGACCAGTGCGAGTTCCTCCACGAATACGACATGACAAAGATGCCTGAATGCTATTTCTACTCCAAGTTTGGTGTGTGCATAAAACCTTGAGTATTGTTGAATATACCAACCCAATTATTATTATTTCTTTTTCATTGTATACCCTCTGTGTCATCTCCCTTAGGCGAGTGTAGCAACAAGGAATGTCCGTTCCTGCACATCGATCCAGAGTCCAAGATCAAGGACTGTCCCTGGTATGATCGAGGCTTTTGCAAACACGGTAGGTCTTCAAAGGAAGCGCCGACCAAGCATATATGCGAACACCTCATTTGAATAATTCGCTCGCATCGGATTTTGCTCAATTGTTCAATGATTTCAAAACATATTTTGAACGCCTAAAACTCACCTTTACACTAAATCTATCACTAAAAAAAGAACACACAATTTAAAAAAAAAGTGTAACTGCAACGTCATTATACCGGTCGATAGCGACTACATGTTGTTGCACTTTAATAATAATAATAATAATAATAATAATAATAATAATGATGATGGTAATGATGATGATAATAATAATAATGATGATGATGATGATGATGATGATAATAATAATGATGATGATGATGATGATAATAATGATGATGGTAATGATGATGATGATAATATGATGATAACGATGATGATGATAATAATATGATAATGATGATAATAATAATATAATGATGATGATAATAATGATGATAATAATGATCATGTAAATAATGACAATCATTATAATCATGAAAATCATGATACTCACGATAATAATGATGATGATGATTATAATACAATGATGATAATAATAATGATGAGGATAATCATATGGTGATGAATATAATAATGATGATGACGATAATGATGATGATAATGATAATCATGTAAATAATGATAATCACAAAAATCATGATAATCACAATAATAATAATATTTTGAGATGGGATTTGAAGGTGGGAAGAGAATCGGATGTTACGAATGTTGGGAGGAAGTGAGTTTGGGGGCAGAGCAGCTGAAAGCCCTGTCCCCCATCGTGCTGAGACGGGCAGGGGGGCACACAGTCATGAGGGGTTTTTTTTTTTATGCTAAATTTCTCTTGTGCATCTTCCTGTTTCAGGTCCCGACTGCAGACACCGACACACAAGAAGAGTGATTTGTGTCAATTACCTCGTAGGCTTCTGTCCGGAAGGAAAATCTTGCAAATTTATGCAGTATGTAAAACGTTTCAATTACATATCAAACAAATGGAAGGTTTGCATCACTATATTAAGCCTGAATTGTTATTTTGGTTGTTGTTGTTGTTGTTAGCCCTCGTTTTGAATTGCCAATGGGAGCACCCGAGCAGCCTCCCCTGCCGCTACAAAACCAAATTCAGACCAAGGTGAGACCCCCCTCCCCACCCTTCTCCAAGTGACGACGATGGTCATCACGACACTGTCCTTGACCACAGATCCTTTCTCCTTGCTTTGATTATGGTAGATGGGTCCCATGGGCCGCTCGCCGTTCTCACTCATGCACCTGACCAACACCAACCCCGGCTTGCGGTCATACAACAACTCTTCCATGCCTCCGACTCAACAGAATCATCTCATTTCCACAAGAGGACCTCGACCGCTGGACCAGGTCACCTGCTACAAGGTGATTCATATTTTTATTTTATTGCATAGGTTTTCTGAAGCTAGTCCCGTGTCTGAAATAACGTCTGTCCGGACGCCCGGGTCGTGCAACTTTTACGTCGGGCGTACAACTTACAGAACGTCTCCGCCCGAGTAGCCGACAACTTTTTCAAGAATAAAAAACTGATTTTATTTTTTATTTTTTTTTTTTTCAAATCAAACGTTGGTTTTATTCCGATTTCGTAATCTTCGTCCAGTTTGGAAATTTCAGAATTTCGGTTCATTTGGCAATTTGCATACGCGGCAGCCAATCAGAAGCCTGCATCGTATAACTTCTTGCTTCCGGGTGCATTTTTTGCATATCATTTTCTAAAGTAGACGCACATGGAACACAAGAAAAATGGATATGTGGTTAGGAATCAAGCCAAAACCTCAGCCCCAGAAGAAAGATTCAGAAGAAGCTAACAAAATTTATGACGCTACAAAAGGTAAACGTACATTAAAAGCATCGTGGAAAGAAAGATGAGTTCACGTGGCTTGTGCAACATGCCGAATTGTGTATGGACAAACGACAACTGGAGCTAAATAATCAGCAAGGGATATTTACGATACATTTAGCATCAATTACTTAATTTTAAAGTGTTGTTCTGTTATATATTCTCATTATCAATCCTTAATACTTTGCAACAATAGTTTTTTTTGCGATTCTTAAAGTGTTTCAAGTTGTGAAAAATGGGGCAGGCAACTTTATAATAATAATAATAATAATAATAATAATAATAATAATACATTTAATTTCTAAGCGCCTTTCAAAACTCAAGGTCACTTTAAAGTCACAGGAGATGTTTTTCTGTGGGTGAGCAGCGGCAGCCACACGCGCCAGCGTTCACTCAACCCGGAAGCTAGCTAGCTAGCTAATAGCTAATAGCTAGCCATCTAGATGGCTAGCTAGACAGATAGCAAATAGATAGCTAACCAGATAACCAGCTAATTAGTCAGATAGCTAATAGACTGCAAATAGATAGCCAGCTAGTCAGTTAGATAGCTAATAGACAGCAAATAGCTAGTTAGCTAGTTAGTTAGATAGCTAATAGACAGCAAGTAGATAGATTGCCAGCTAGTTAGTTAGAGGGCTAATAGACAGCAAATAGCTAGATAGCCAGCTTGTTAGTTAGATAGCTAATAGACAGCAAATAGATAGCTAGTTAGATAGCAAATAGACAGCAGATAGATAGCCAGCTAGTTAGTTAGAGAGCTAATAGACAGCAAATAGATAGCTAGCTAGTTAGATAGCAAATAGACAGCAGATAGATAGCCAGCTAGTTAGTTAGAGAGCTAATAGACAGCAAATAGATAGCTAGTTAGATAGCTAATAGACAGCAAATAGATAGCCAGCTAGTTAGAGAGCTAATAGACAGCAAATAGCTAGCTAGCTGGTTAGATAGCTAATAGACAGCAAATAGATAGATAGCCAGCTAGTTAGAGCTAATAGACAGCAAATAGATAGCTATCTAGCCAGCTAGTTAGATAACTAATGGACAACAAATAGATACCTAGATAGCAAGCAAGGTAGTTAGCTAATAGACAAATAAAAGAATGATGGAAAGATACAATGAAAAATGGCTGGGCAGGCAACTTTTCAGCGTTGTCTGCCCTGGTCTCCGCTAACTTTTTGTCATGAGTTTCAGACACTGAGCCAATCTTGTAAATTTTTGAGTCCAATTTGAAATGGGGTATATTATTTCCTGTGAAAAAATGATCCTCCCGTTAACAACCCACCTCCCTCCGTGTGTGTGTGTGTACAGTGCGGCGAAAAGGGCCACTACGCCAACAAGTGTAGTAAGGGCCACCTTGCCTTTTTGAGCGGGCAGTGAGTGACCTTCAAGCTGATGTCATGAGACAACAGGGAAGATGGACATTTTATGGGTGGATCGTTCAAAGGAAAACCCCTCCAACAACCCGTGATTAATTTTCCCCTTTCCGGTAAAAACAAATCCTACACCGGCACAAAGAGATTTACATTGCTTCAATTTGCTTTTTATACAATGTGAGGTGAGGAAAACAATGTCTGTGCCGCACTTGATTTTTTTGCAGGAAAAGGAACATCTTCAAAATAGTGTCTGGTTTCCATTTGTTAGTAATGTTAATATTAGCATTTGTGTACTTAAAGGACAACCGACACCCTTTTTTTGTTTCCTAACTGACATCACAAAAGTGTTTTATAGCATCTAAAATACCCAAAACACACAGTATGATATTTTTAGTCAAATGCAAAACACCAATAAAAATGACTTAAAGTGTCCAAAAACGACTTCAAAATAAAACCGGAAATGGCCAGTTTCAGAACGTCCCGCCCTCTTGTTCTTGACGTCATGCCAATGTCTAGCATTGCTAGTGAATCAAACAGATTGCTTCAGATTCGGAGAATATGCTTTCTTGTTACACATCCAGTTATGAATATGATTCAAATAGTTCCGAAGAGGAAAGCATACATGTTTGCAATCGATTAAAGAATTTATTCCGTGTCATTTTGAGGCAACATTGGGGGGGGGGGGGGGGGGGATCTCTCACCCCAAAAAAGAGGCACAAAATGGCAACCTCCTGTGGCCACCTCCGTTTCCACAAGCTGATAAATTCCTTATATGGCGCTTGGACGCCCTCTTCTGGCAGCTTTTGGGTGCAACACGAGGTCCACAGACCAAACAAGTACAGCAAAATACATTGCCGTGATGGAAGGACCGCTAGAATGCGTCTTTTTCACGGTCCTTTAGTGACGTCACGTACGGACTCATCATCAACTCAAAAACAAGACTTCCGGAGTATTCAGCGTGAGTCTTAAAACGTAAAATATAGCTATATGCGGTGGAATCTTTGTAAAATACGCTCAGTCGAAGTCATTTGAAGCCATTTTACAAATTATGGACACAACTTGTCCGGGGTCGTCGGTTGTCCTTTAAGACTTGCAATTACACTCAATTTCATAAACTGGTCAAGCCCCAAAAATCATTTCCTTCCATTTGACAACAGCGATATTGATCATTACTGGTTTCATCCACATCGAGGATGCCCAAATGTGAACATGGTGTGTGGACAAATTATGAGTGTGCAACTGTGAATAAATGTTCCATCAAAACAAAAGATAGAGTAGCTCTTAAAGGACAACTGACGCCTCCGGACAAGTCGTGTCCATAATTTGTAAAATCACTTCAAATGACTTCTACTGAGCGCATTTTACAAATATTCCACCGCATATAGCTATATTTTACGTTTTAAGACTCACGCTGAATATTACGGAAGTCTTGTTTTTGAGTTGGTGACGAGTCCTCACGTTACGTCACTGAAGGAACGCCCCTGACCGAGAATGTGACACACAATGCATTTTGGGTTCCTTTGTTTGGTCTGAAAACTTTGTGTTGATGGCGAAATTAGAAGGAAAATACATAAATAATGCAATGGTGAATCATTGCGTGTTGCAGCAAGACTACTATTTGATACTAGTTGACACAAATTCCCAGCAGACAAATCAGCCCGTTTCCAACGGAGCTTGGGCGCCATCTTGTGCATTTTCTGGGACGCTACATTGGAGTCCAGACGCCTTGAATTGATACGGGAGGACTTCTTTAATCCATTGCAAACATTTATGCTTTCCTCTTCAGAACTATTCGAATCATTCATAACTGGATGAGTAACAAGAAAGCATCTTCTCCGAATCTGAAGCCATTGTTTTGATTCTCGAACAAGGCAAGACGTCCTGGCGTGATGTCACGAACGAGGGGGCGGGACCTTTTGAAACTCGCCATCTCCGAGGTCATTTTGTGGTTTTGGGATACTAACTCATTTTTATTGGTGTTTTTCATTGGACTAAAAATATCAGCCTGCGTGTTTTGGGTATTTTAGATGCTATAAAACATTTTTCTGATGTCAGTTAGGAAACCAAAAAAGGTGTCGGTTGTCCTTTTAATATCATTTATTGGTCACAACTGTCACATATGAAACACAACAAGCTGAGAAAGCATCGAGTAGGAGGAGCTGAATGATCCATCCCTGAAAATCTGATCATGCTTGTTAGTGGTACTTCCTCCAGCGATCGTGTTCTATAAAGGAAGATAGAAAACATGATTAGACATCTTTTTTTTTAATCATCACGAAAAAATGAGTCACAGTTTGTTAAATTGAACAAACCCAGAACAGCCAGCAAGTACATTTGAAGCAAAATTGATCATTATTTTTGGACACTGTATGCACCGACTGTGACAATGAAGCTTAGCCATGTGTTTAATCACCACCACAGGTCCAACATTTGCTGAGTTACGTCCATTAAATATTTTGTGTTGAACAGCGTTTACCAGTTTCTGGAATTTGACAACTAAATTGCAAAAGCTTAAATGAAAAAAAATGGAGCGTCATACTTATGTGGTCATATTCCCACAGGTAACTGATAGCCACGTAGCCAACAAGCACCATCGCGACGCCACCAATGCCTCCCTTCTTCACGTTGATGTACTTGTTGTAGTATCTGTCTTTACCTGGAGTAAAAGTAGAACCCATTCAGATTGAATTTTTTTTAAAATGAAGCAGAGGTTTGTAATGTACTCCAAGCAGGTGTCCTCACCCCTGCGGATAGCAGAGATCATCCCATTGGGAGTAAAATCTCGTGCTCCGAGCCAGGTTCCCAACTCGCCCAGTTTCACGTCCATCAGACGCTTTTCAGCAAGGGCAACTATTAAAAGGAGATAAGTGGAAAATCATTTATAAAACCAATCTTATTCTTGGATTGTGAATGTATAGAAGCAATGTGTGCATTGGCTGCATTCGCGCACTGCGAAAAAATAAGGATTACATAAAACAGGATTCACGATTACAAATGTTACATTAAACACCAATGTTTTAAAACCCTATACAATACATAGTGATTTATATAGCGCTTTAGCAAGAGCAGAAGTTGCAATAAATACTAAATCTATAATACGATAAAGCTATAGGGCCATCTGATCATTCAAATAACAAATATTAGGTCAACACGAATTTTGCGTATACAAAAAAAATGATAACCCCCAAAATTACTATAAATAAAACAGTTACGGTAAATTCTATGTATTTATTAGTAATACGAATTTTCGGGAGTCGTAACAACTTGATTTGAGTTCGCCAAAACAAGCAATTGCAAAGTACTAGAAATGAATATCAGATTGCTACTGCTTTAATAAATTCAACCGTTCCATCTATTTTTTAACATAATTGGCAATGACACGCAAAGTCCTTGACATGTCTCGAAGGTTTCAATGCGGCCTTTGGGCCAACAAATACTTCCAAAAAGATTCGTTCATCGTTAAATCATTGAATAAAATCAGTCAAATATGCACCAATAGCGCGTCGTTTACGGAATAAATCCATCAAAACGCACAGAATCGTGAATATTTGCGCAGAACAACATGCAATGTACCTGGTCTGTCCGCCATCTTGACCGGTGGAGTTCGGCTGCTTGGGTTGCAGAGAATGATGGGAGGAGGCCGCGGTGCATTATGGGTACCGTGTGGTTTCAATAGTTTACCACTAGAGGGCAGTAAACTAATTAAATCAAGCAAGTTGTTTTTTTTAACATTGGCGTAAAACAAGAAACAAACTTCAATAAATTACGGTACTTCTTCCGTGTATTAAAAATAGATAAATTCTACACAAGAGGGTCAACGACAACTGATTTATAATCTAATTAGACGGTAAGAAAAAAATCTAATTTCAAATATCCCTATTATTACCAAATCTTGCTTGGCGTTACTATAAAACTATAAAACCTTTCTTGGAACCATCCTGTAAGCAGCACAACAAGGGAAGAACAATGAAAGAAAGCTGAAAGACAATTTGGAATTATTTCAGAAGAATTCACTAATTAACATCAGTCTATGATTTAGATATTTTTTTAGGCCAGCAGAGAAAGCTGTGCAGACCTTGACAGTCCGTCACTGCTTTATACTGCCCCTGTGCATGAAGTGGCTGGGCTCAAGGGAAGGATCCAAGATGGAGGGTAGATCAATACACACACACACACTGTACACAGTTGTGGTTTGGGCTTTCATCCAAGACTTTTCCTTTTATCGGAGTGATTTGCAGGCTTCTCTGTAACAACTTTAATTAGAAAGAAGACTTAAATAAATGTCCTCCGCTCAGCCATCTTGTAAGTAAATGTACTTTAGCTTGACATTTGCGCGACACATATTGACCCCCTCCACAAATCCTCTTTTTGTGTCCTTTGACCTTTTCATTGAACACTAACCACGAAAGCGCTCCAATCTAAAAAGTCAGAAATGAATGGCAAAAAATTGCATGCTGATTAAAACGTATTTCAGGTAAAAGACACGTTCAGTTGACATTAGCGGCCATGTCGTTTATATTTGGACCCTGAATCTTTAGTAACAAATGACGCTAGTGTCCAGGTCGACTTGCTTTTTCAACGCTTTTGTGTTTGGCTTATATTTTGCTGCACCGCCTTGGGGCTCGGTGCACTTCACAGCGGTCTGTACTGGCTACACACACACACACACACACACACGCACACACACACCCCTACACAGGGAACCAGTGTGAGATAGATAATTTGATTCCACTTGAAGAGACAGCTGCCCTGAGGGTCCGCCACAGAGACAGCTCTTTGAAGCTGATGGACAGAGATGGAGGTGGAGGAAGAGTACGAGACCGGAGAAGCACTCGGTCAGAAAAGAGGAAATTAACTCATTCACTGCTAGGCGATGTGCAAAAAAATGTGTCCACTTCAGTGCCAGGGTTTTTGTCATTGTCACTCAAATTGCAGGACCCATAAAATATTGATTTTGTATAATAATAATAATAATAATAATAATTATAATAATAATAACTTTCATTTATAAGCGCCTTTCAAAACTCTTAAGTACAGTACAGTTTATTTCTTTAATTACAATACCATAGCACATTTATTATACATAAAATAAGGTATATTGTGTGTAGTTTTAAAGCTTATTTAATAATAATAATAATAATAATAATATGGATTTGGATTGGATTGGATTTGCCTTTATTAGTCTCACAGTGGAGAAATTTACATTTAATGTAATGTAATACATTATAATAATAATGTAATGTAATACATTACATTTTCAGCACCTTTCAAAGCTCTCAAGGACACTTTACAGTCACAGACAAGCATAGGTACTATAATAAATCACATACAATCACAAAATGCTGTTTTATCGGGACCTGGGAACGGATTATTCTCATTTGAATGGTTTCCTATGGGAAATTAATGTTTGGAATACACACTTTTCGCCTTCCACACACATTCTGGGAACTAATTAAGTTCGTAAGCCAAGGTATCACTGTATAAGGCGCACCGGAGTATAAAATGCACCTTCAATGAATAAAAACAGTTTTCCAAATATTATATTTAAATATATGATAGTTTCCCACACAGATAAGGCACACCGTATTATAAGGAGCTACGGTAGAGGCTGGGGTTACGCAGGACTACTTCTACACGGGGTCGTTGTGAAACCTGTTATGCTCAATATGACTTCACATATAAGGCGCACCTGCGTATAAGGCGCAGGGTCATCTTTTGAAGAAAATCAAGGCTTTTGGGTGCGCCTTATACACCGGAAAATACGGTACTTTGAAGAACCGCGGCGACGGAACGAAGCAGAGATCCTATCTCTCTCTCTCTCTCTCTCTCTCTCTCTCTCTCTCTCTCTCTCTCTCTCTCTCTCTCTCTCTCTCTCTCTCTCTCTCTCTCTCTCTCTTTATCTCTCTCTCTCTCTCTCTCTCACCCCCCCCCCTCTGTGTGCTTCTCCCATCCTCCTCCCCCTCAGCCGCTGGATGTTGCGTCAGAAGGCGAGAGACTCCGTCTGGATGGAGACCGACTGAGGAGCCACCGGTGGTGGGGAAAAGGGGGCGCTCAGACAGAGGCGAGGTAACCTGTTGTTGTTTTTAATTTTCATGTCTTAAGGCGCAACTTGAACAGCTGGGGGAGGGACTCGATGGGAAGATAAACAACAATCGTCTTTTGTGGTAGCTTTAGCATTCGGTTTTGTTTGGGTGCGGGTCGTGTACACTGTTAAAGGTGCGCATAATTGGGCACATGTGATAAAAAAATAAACCATCACTGGATGTGTTGACTGAAAAAAAAAACTCCAACAGAATCCACAAGAGCTTTAATTAATGTCCCTGGCTTTCCTTTTTAATTTAAACCAAGTAGCTCGCTAGCGCCCTCACAAGGCCGTCATTGGAACAGCTTCCTACAGCAAATAAACAGCCGTTTTATTCACCTCGGGGCGGAATAAACCGAATATGACCTTTTATACATACAGATAAATATTTGTTTCATTTGTTGAATCGCATGTTTCATTTGGCGGTTGTTTGCTTTGAGAGCTGTCAAAATATCCGGAACATATCTTTGGAATCGCAATTTCTTGCGCACCCCAAAAAAAAAAGTCGTTTTCATTGTTGTAAAGCACAGGTGTCAAAGTTAAGGCCCGGGGGCCAAATCGGGCCCGCTGCATCATTGTATTCGGTCCGCAAAAGCAAATTAAGCATGATGCTTGCTAAAATTCGAACCAAAATTTCAAATTGTTCCATGTCAACTACTATAACAGTCATTATTTTTTTGACTACGGCCCGCAGCAAAAAAAAAAAACGAGTTTGGCATCCTTGTTGTATGAGGCTAGCTTTCTAGCTAGCCAGCTATTAGCTAGCTAGCTAGCTTTCTATCTATTTGAGTAACTTCTGGGGTGAGTGAACGCTGGCGCATGTGACTGCTGCTGCTCACCCACAGAAAAACTGATCCCGTGACTGTAAAGTGACCTTGAGAGTTTTGAAAGGCGCTTAGAAATCGAATGTATTATTATTATTATTATGATGATGATGATAATGATTATTATTATTACATATATTGAAACTTATGACTGTATATGTATTATTTTCTACCTTGATATCTTTTGACGTGCAGCTCCTCCATCACCCAAAAGTTTCCTATCTCGTGCGCAACATGCCCACCTTCGCCAGTGTCTAAAGAGCGTCCGACTTGCCCGCATAAGATGGACGGGGTGGGAACGGAGCGCCGCAGGACCACCCCGGCGCAGACGCCCGAAGAGAGGGATGTGTGGAGGAGTGGCGGATGGAGGGATGGGCGAGAAAGCGGAGTGGTCCATAGTTACAGTTTTGACTCCTACCAGCTGGAAGAGGAGGAGATCGGCAAAGATGTTCCGGAAAGAGGCGTCCTGACGCTGTCTGAGCCCGGTGAGCTGCTATTGTTCTTTGTCCTGCATCCATTTTTAATTGTCAGTGGCGGGCCGTGGATCTCATCACTAGGCCTTCAGTAGTGCTATGTCTGAATCAATCCAGACTGAAAAATGTGTGGTGTGAATTACCACAAGTCCACTACAGGGTAGCATTAGCCAGACAATAACTGACCGACCTTTCTTTATGATGTCCATTTTTTCCTTGAAAAGTCGGTCTTGAACAGGAAATGGCTAACGAGCACACGAACATGAGCCACAACTTACTAACGATACAAAAGTACAGCGAGTTGAACTCACAGTTAGTTATCTAGCTAGCTACCGAGCTATCTATTTGCTATTAGCTAGCTAGTTATCTTTCATGGCAAAATAGAATCAGGCTGTGATTCAGATATTTTTAGGCCAGCAGAGAAGGCTTTGCAGGCCTTGATGGTCTGCCACTGGGGTTATTATATATTATAAGTTACATTTGTAAAGCAACCAACAGACTTCTTAGGCAACATAGGCTTAGTGATGCTGATGAGGTGATACCAGAGCAAATGGGGCAATCAGGCCAGTCGTAGACCTCATACTCAGGCAGGACAATAAAACCTGCGAGCAGGGACCAATCATAGCAGAGTCTGGCACCACCACGTCTGGACAGTAGGGATATATATATATATATAGGGCCGAAACTACCAGTAAAAGACTTTTGTTCGCTGACGAAGCCTCTTGGATAAGAAGTGAAACGTCCGACACCTTCAAAGAAATACAGATGACGGCTGAAGAAACCTTTTCATCGATGGATCACTCCAGTACGACTGAGAGCTTACACAGACGTATTTGTAAAGCAGTTTTGCAATGATTTTTTTTTTTAGCCCAGTACATTAAGCAGGCATCTCAAAAGGGGCGTATAGACTTTGTACTTTATTTTTATTAGTTTGTTAAAAGATTTGCTCTTTTCTTGTCCTTCATTTCTCTTAATCAGCAATTATGCCCGTCTCGTGTGGACTGTGATTTCCTATTATTTTTATCTATAACTCTCATCTCCCCGCTCAGACTTTGAGGAGCCGATCCCTGACGACCGTTACCATGGCATCTACTTTGCAATGCTATTGGCTGGCGTCGGTTTCCTGCTGCCCTACAACAGCTTCATCACAGACGTGGACTACCTTCACCACAAGTTCAGCGGTACGGATTCCACGACAATGTGAACGTTATGCACCTTATAAGAACGTCACGTTAAAGGTTATTTTAAATGAATCGGCCATTCTAGGGACGTCCATCGTGTTCGACATGAGTCTAACGTACATCCTGGTGGCGCTTTTGGCCGTCCTCCTCAACAACGTGCTGGTGGAAAGACTCAGTATGCACACCAGAATCACTGTGGGTGAGTTGCACGTTCGCAAACGGAGAAAGACCACGAGTTGGCTAAAGTGGTATTCAGTGGTGGGCCGTCAGGGCCTGCAAGGCCTTCTCTGCTGGCCTTGAAATATCTGAATCGCAGGCTAATGATAATTATATTTTGTTCATGAATTCATATGAAATAATAACACATTGTCTTTCACTTTCCTTTAATTGCTTTTCCAATGTTGTGCTGCTTCCAGATGTGTGTTTTCATATTTAAGCATTTAACCAATCACATTTCAGCCATCATTTGTTACCAGGGTCAGAAATCGACTTGGACGCCTTCACAATCAGTTCTGCAGGCCCGGGAGCATAAAAATTAATGGCAATGAAACAGTTTCTTTAACCAATCAAATTTCGAGTTGGCAAGCGAATGGCTGCTGCTGCTCACCCACAGAAAAAAATTATCTTGTGACTTTAAAGTGACCTTGAGAGTTTCGAAAGGCGCTTAGAAATGAAATGTATTATTATTATTTTTATTATTATTATTATTATTATTAATTTATTTTTTATTGACAGTCGCAACTGTGGATTAATTCAGACGTAGCACTACTGAAGGCCCAGGGGTGATATGCACGTATATGCATCGTATAATCATTTTCCCAAATTAATATTGAATTGGAGAATAACATTTAATCAAACCTCAATATTGCATCATTGCAATCTTGTACCAAAGCACCCTCGCCGCTATTAATGACTTCCACTTGAATCCTTAAGGGAAACATTCAGTCACGAGTGCTCAGGATAATAAAGTCCAGATTGAAGTGTGGGATTCTTCAATGGCTGATGATTAGCTTGACCGCCGCATGTGTGTGTGTGTGTGTGTGTGTGTGTGTGTGTATCTCCTTTCTTTCAGGCTACATCTTAGCATTGGGACCTCTGGTGTTTGTTAGCGTATTTGATGTCTGGTTGTCAAAGTTTACAAACCGTCAAGCTTATGTCGTCAACCTGGTCTCAGTGGGAGTAGTCGCCTTTGGATGCACAGGTAAACAAACCGGCCGGCCATCACTCAAATCCAATCGAATAGAATCAACCCGGAAGTAACTCAAATAGATATTAAGCTAGCTAGCTAATAGATAGCCAAGAGATGGGTAATAGATATCCAGCTAGACAGACAGACAGCTAGCTAGCTAGATTGATTGATAGATAGATAGATAGATAGATAGATAGATAGATAGATAGATAGATAGATAGATAGATAGATAGATAGATAGATAGATAGATAGATAGATAGATAGATAGATAGATAGATACCTACTGGATATAACTACAGTAAAGTCTCGTTATATCGATATCGGATATATCGATAGTCCCGGTTATATCGATACTATTTCTATGCACACACGGAGGAAATTACATGCAAACAGGGTCGGATATATCGATAGTCCCGGTTATATCGATATTTTTTCGGACTCCCTTGAATATCGATATAACGAGACTTTACTGTAATAGATAGCCAGCTAGATAGCTAGCCAGCCAGCCACATAGCTAATAGATAGCAAATAGATAGCCAGCTAAGTACATGGCCAGCTAGGTACCTAGCTAGATAGCGAGCTAGATAGCTAGGTAAATATCCAGCTAGATTGCTAGTTAGATATCCAGCTAGATACCTAGCTCGATATCCAGCTATGTAGCTAGTTAGATAGCCAGCTAGGTAGCTAGCACTTTTTCATATACTTTGATATTGGTGGCAGAAAAAGGTGCATTAAGTCGGTTTGTTCTCCATTTAAGGAACACATTGCGCTGCCCACCACTGGCTGACTGTTAAACCGCTTCCTCAATGTTGTCAAGCACGCATTAATTAATTTATTTGGTATCTATTTGTCATCTATTTTCTATCTATTAGCTATCTAGATGGGTAGATATCTATTAGCTATATAGCTATCTTTCTAGCTCTCTAGCTAGCTAGCTAACTAACTTGTCCTGTGACTGTGAACTGACCTTGATAAAGGCACTTGTAAATGATATGTATTATTATTATTATTATTAATATGATGATGATGATGATGATGATTATTATTATTATTATCCATTTCCAGTGCAGCAGTCCAGTTTCTATGGTTACATGGGGATGCTGCCCAAGAGGTATACGCAGGGGGTGATGACTGGAGAGAGTGAGTCCCAAAAATATCCACATGTTGCATTCACCACTATCTTGCACAATAGGCTCCGACTGTGCACTTTGAACGTTCGTTCTTCCTCACGCAGGCACCGCCGGGGTTATCATCTCCTTATCTCGCATCTTCACCAAGTTGCTGATCCCAGACGAGAGAAGAAACACGCTCATCTTCTTCCTCATTTCCATTGGCATGGAAATGCTTTGCTTTCTGCTTCACTTGCTGGTGCGCCGCTCCCGCTTCATCCGCTACTACACAAGTCACGCCCAGAGCAAAGTTCCGGGTAAAGGTCACGACCCCCGCGGCGACTCCACTGGCTACAGGGTTCATCATGATGTCACGGCAGAGGAGGTTAAATTTGTAAGTTGCGGCGTGACGTTTGCATGAAAACGATATTGCACAATTCATTGATGAGCCAAATTTTTACGGCACACCGCCAATCAAAATGTTCAAAAATATTCCATTGAAATAAGAATAAGAATAAAGATGATAATAATAATGATACTGATACTGATACTGATACTGATACTGATAACGATACCGATACTGATAACAATACTGACAACGATAGCATAATAATAATAATAATAATAATAATAATAATAATACAGTAAAGTCTCGTTATTTCGATATCGGTTATATCAATAGTACTGCTTATTACGATACTATTTCTATGAATGCAAGGAGAAAATTTACATGCCGCAGGATCGGATATATCGATAGTCCGGTTATATCGATATTTTTTCCGGTTATATCGATATTATTTACTGTAATAATAATAATAAATAATCTTTTATTAAAAACAACGTCCTTAGTGTTTAACTCATTCACTGCCAGACATGTCCAAAAATGTATCCACTCCAGTGCCAGGGTTTTTGTCATTGTCACTCAAATTCCAGGACCTACAGAATGTTGACTTTTTAATAATAATAATAATAATAATAATAATAATAATAATAATAATAATAATACATTTCATGTATAAGCACCTTTAAAAACTCTCAAGGTCACTTTACAGTCACGGGATCGGTTTTTATGCGGGTGAGCAGCGACAGCTACATGCGCCAGCGTTCACTCAACCCAGAAGTAACTCAAATAGATAGAAAGCTAGCTAGCTATCCAACAGATTTTAGGACTACATAAACATTCAGTACAGCGTTAGAAACCACCGATTCTCTTCTCTTCCGAAAAAAAGAGTTATTTCCTAAATGATATGGGTCTGGAGTTATGTGAGCTTGAAACGAGGGCAGCTTTCCAAAATACAATGCAATACATACATATTGGTTTATATAGCGCTTCAACAACAGTTGAAGCTGGATGCAGGATGACTCAGGGAGTTCTTTGTGTGGGTTGCCAGGGGTAACCATAGGCAGTGGTCCACATTATGACTATAATCAGGAAGAGTGGTTCCTTCTGGCTTCTGAGACCTTTTCATTAACGAATGGAATAGTGCATGTGCTCGTGCACGTGTGTTGACATCAAACTGCAGTCGCTCGCAGAAGATCCGCTAAAGGCTGGAGACATAATAAGATGAAGTCATTCCGCCGATATGCTGCCGCTTTAATGGAGGGGCCACTTGTCATAATATATTCATGAACTTTGTTTTGGGGTTAAAAATGAAAACAACAAAAAAATGGCGGTACATTCTTTTTACAGCTATATATATGTATATATATTATTTTTATATATGTTATTTTTTCCTCTAAGCTTATCATAATAATAATACATTTCATTTATAAGCGCCTTTCAAAACTTTCAAGGTCACTTTACAGCCACAGGAGAAGTTTTTTTTCTGGGTGAGCAGCGGCAGCCACACGCGCCAGCGTTCACTCAACCCGGAAGTAACTCAAATAGATAGAAAGCTAGCTTGCCAACAGATAGCTAATAGCTATCCAGCCAGCTATATCACTATATAGCTAATAGCTAGCTAGCTATATAGCCGACCACGGAGATAGATAGCAAATAGCTAGCTCGTAGCAGCCACATTCGCAAGCATTCACTCAACCCGGAAGTAACCCAAATAGATAGAAAGCTAGCTAATAGATATCTAATTGCTAGCCAGCCAGCTAGAAAGCTATATAGCTAATAGATAGCTAGCTAGCTAGCCGACCAGGGAGCTAGACAGCGAATAGATAGCAAATAGCTAGCTAGTGGCAGCCACATTCGCCAGGATTCACTCAACCCGGAAGTAACTCAAATAGAAAAAGCTAGCTGACTAGCCAATAGATAGCGAATTGCTAGCCAGACAGCTAGATAGCTATATAGCTAATAGATAATAGATAGCCAGCTAGATAGCCGGCCAGGGAGCGAGATAGCAAATAGATAGCTATCAAGATAGATAGCTAGATAGATAGCTTATTGCATAAATGGAAAGAAGACATCAAATCCTTCTGAGTAATGTTTTTTTTTTTTAATCCGATATTTGATGCGAGCATGACACTGATTTTGTTTCCTCCTCAGGGGAATGGCGCAGTGGGACCCCCCACAACAGAAGAAGGCATTGAAGAATACGTGGGTGGGACATATGTGCGATTTGACGCCCCAAAAATCAAGTTTAGAAGAACGTGGCCTGGTGTTCGAGGTATGGACAATAATTTTACAGAAATTACATTTGATAAACCTTTATTTGTCTCACAGTGGAGACATTTACATTTCACAGCAGCTAACCAGATAGATAGATAGCTACCTAGATAGCTAATAGATAGAAATTGTTAGCTAGCTAGGTAGCCAGCTAGATAGGCAGCTAGGTAGCCAGCTAGATAGATAGCTAGCTATTAGTTATCTATTAGCCAGCTAGCTAGCTTTCTATCTGAGTTATTCCGGGTTGAGTAAATGCTGGCGCTTGTGGCAGCCGCTGCTCACCCACAGAAAAACTTATCCTGTGACTGTAAAGTGACCTTGAGAGTTTTGAAAGGCGCTTATAAATTAAATGTATTATTATTATTATTATTATTATTATTATTATTACTGTAAAGGCAGCCACTCTTGCCACTTGAAGTAAAAAAAAACACACACAAAATAACAATAATGTGACACAACACAAAATACACAGACAGTCTTCAATTTTAAACACTTTCCGCAGCCTCATTTTTGTATGAAGCGTCCTTTTCACCAGTGGATCACGGAAGTCATGGTGGAATGTGCACGTCTGCTACAAGCTAAATTTTAAAAGCAAACACTTAGCTGTAGCATCCATTGACGAAAACAGACTGTCTCACATCTCACGTAAATCCGCTTCAATTCCAAGCCGCGACAATCCATTCCACATGACGTAAAACAACACAAAGTGACAAGAGAAAACACAAAAAAAAAAAAAGCAATGCTCGTAAGAGCACTTGCTGAGGGTTCACTTCTCGGCCGCCATCTTGGACTTGGCATCTTACTGTATGTGCTCAACTCGTGACATATTTGACATTGATTCATATTTACGTCCATCTTCCCGATACAGACTTGATTTTGCATCGTTACGTGGTGTCCCGTGTGATCTGGGCCTACATGGTGTCCATAGCGGTGACCTACAGCATCACCCTGTGCCTGTTTCCCGGCTTGGAATCGGAGATGAGGAACCATACCTTAGGGGAATGGCTGCCCATCCTCATCATGGCCACATTCAATATGTCCGACTTTGTTGGCAAGGTGACAAACATCAGATTTCATCGCTGACACATGGCGTGTTTACGCCAAACGTTAAAAAAACGAAGGATTGTAAGGATTGACATGTTCTTCAGATCCTGGCAGCGCTGCCGTACGATTGGTCTGGAGGCCGCCTGCTCTTCTTCTCCTGCTTGAGAGTTGTCTTCATACCTCTTTTCATCATGTGCGTGTACCCGGCGCACGCGCCCACCTTGGCCCACCCTGCCTGGCCGTGTCTCTTCTCCTTGCTCATGGGCGTTAGCAACGGGTACTTTGGCTCCGTGCCGATGATTCAGGCCGCTGGCAAAGTGGCGCCGGAGCAGAGGGAGCTTGCAGGTAAAATGGGGTCGCGTCTCATTGAGACAAAGGTCAGGATGGCTTGAAGGAGGGCAGCGGAGTGAACGAGTGCCCGCTGCCTCCAAAATAAAATAAAATAAAATAAAATAAAATAAAATAAAATAAAAGTGTCCTCCATCTAACCCGGTTTTGTGTAAAATAAAATAAATACATAAAATAAAAAAAAAAATAGGATTAACACATAGATAAATACATGAATAAATAAAAAAAAATACAAATAAATACATTAACTCATAAATGAACACATCAATAAAAATATACATGAGCACATGAACAAATAAATACGTTGTCATATTATTTATTATTTAGTTTTTTTTTACTTCCGGGTTGAGTGAACGCTGGCGCGTGTGGCTGCCGCTGCTCACCCACAGAAAAAAAATATCCTGTGACTGTAGTGTCCTTTAGAGTTTTGAAAGGCGCTTATAAATGAATTGTATTATGATTATGATTATGATTATGATGATTATGATGATGATGATGATGATGATTATTATTATTATTATTATTATTATTATTATTATTATTATTATGATGATTATTATTATGCTAAATAAATTGCTGAATAAATAAATAAAAGGGTAAATGGATGAATCAATACATTACTAAATAAATACATAAACAAATAAATAAATAAATACATGGATGAATCAATACATTACTAAATAAATACATAAACAAATGGGTGAATCAATAACTAAATAAGTACATAAATGAAATGTATTATTATTATTACATAAATAAATGAATACATAAATAAATAGATGGATGGATGGATGAATAAATAAATAAATAATAAATTAATGAATGGATAATTACATTATTAACTAACTAAATCAATAAATGGATAAATAAATAAATAAATAAATACATATATTATTATTATTATTACTATTATCATTACTATTATTATTACTATTATTATTACATAAATAAAGACACAAATAAATGAATAAATACATAAATGGATGGATGAATCAATAAATAAATAACTAAAAAAAGAAATGGATCAATAAATACATTAATTAATGGATTAAAAAAAAATTATTAATTAAATAAATAAATACACAAATAAATGGATGGATGAATCAATAAATAAATAACTAAAAAATAAATGGATCAATAAATAAATTAATGAATGGATAAAAAAATGATTAACTAAATAAATAAATACATAAAAAAAATAAACAAATAATTAAATAAATAAATAGACAAACAAATGAATACATCGATAAATGGATGAATCAATAAATAAACAAATACATAAACAAATAATGACAAATCCCCCACTGACCCGTAACAAAGCGGTTTTTTTTTGTGCAGGTAACGTGATGACTGTCTCCTACATGACCGGCTTGATGATGGGCTCTGTTGTGGCTTACGCCGCCTACAGCTTCACGGCTCGTCCAACCACAGGCTTCTCCGCCTTCAGCTTACCTGCAAACATGACAGCTTTTTGAATGTCCTCACGTGCTCGCAGATAAGTTTATACACACATGCAACATTAGCAGCGGGACGGGGGTGGCGCTCTCCTGTACAAAGGAAACCATGTACTGTATGTAGCATTACATCTTTTTTTTGTATTTTACAACCAGAATGAGATGGAGGATTTTGTGGATGTGGATCAACTTTTTTTTTTGGGGGGGGGGAAGTGTTTCACTGTGAAATGAGTTTTTTTATTATTATTTTTTAATTAAGATGTATAAAGTGACTGCCCCTGATCCTTAAATAATAAAGGTCATTAATGAAGAAAAGCAGACAAAATTGATAAATGGATGGATGAACATTGACCACGTCAGTTCTTCCTAAAGCGGTATTGCTAACACGTGACCGACAGCTTGTGCACAGTGTTCTTAGTATTATGTCTTGCGATTTATTTATTTATTCCTTTATTTATTTCTGTTCGCTAATATGCTTTCAACATGAGTGGAACCTTCAAAAATGAACAGACCAAAAAGGACAATTTGGAAATTTGGAGATCAACAAAACAGCTGTGATTCTCAAACAGAACTTTGAGAACAAACCATTAAATGGGAGCGTGTTGCTTTGTTTAAGCAGGTTCGGTAACTATACAGGTAACATCCGAGTTACGACCGGGTTCCGTTCCGACAAAACGGTCGTAAGTCAAACAGTCGTAAATCAAAAAGCATTCAAAATGGCCGACGCGAGGTTTGTATGACAGAATAGTATACGATGTCAGTATGTACATCGTATACGATGTCAGTATGTACATCGTATACTATTCTGTCGTACAAACCTCGCGTCGGCCATTTTGAATGCTTTTCGATTTACGACCGTTTGACTTACGACCGTTTTGTCGGAACGGAATCCGGTCGTAACTCGGATGTTCGAATGTTACCTGTGTGTATATATATATATATATATATATATATATATATATATGTTTCAACTTTGGAGATTCTGCTGGATCAGTATTGTACTTTGAGGGGTCAAAAGTGCCAAATATATGTACCTTTTTCAAAATAATGTGATTGAGAAAAGAGTGAATGTAAAATCAACAAGCATCACTGTCTGAACTTTGTAAATATATTTAGGAATAAAATATTTTAAAAGAGCAAAGAGATGCGATTTGCCAGGGTTCATCATATTTTTGTTAGTTTATTTCTGTATCATAAAACGATTCAGAACTTTTCTCGTGTTTCTTTGTCGATTATTGTCTCGTAAAATATTGTGGAGCAGTGGGACAAAAATGGGAGTTGAGAGGTTCAAAAAACTGTTGACCTTGTTTCGTACCAAATCTGAGCAATGGAATTCCAAAAACATGGCATAATTCTTAGTATCGGGGTTTTAAATATCCTCTTTTACTCGCTCATGTCATTTTTGAAACGTTTATAACATTGCTAAAAAACATAACATTTGCCCAGATACAGTACAGTACTGTACGTGTAAATCCGCCCTCTCGCGGCCGCAAATTGTATTACAATGACGTCACATATATTGAGCGGATATCGACACATTTACGGCACAATTTAACATTTACGTCATGGCAGTGTGGCGCACGTAAAAAAAAAGCTAACTTAAATTACCAGTAACATCACACGTCATTTGTAGACGGACAATGAAACTTCGACTCGTGTCAATTCAATTGTAAATATCACCTTGATGATAAAAAAATATATATATTGGCGGATTTATGGCACCCAAGCACTGTTACTTCCGGGTTGAGTGAACGCTGGTGCGATTGGCTGCCGCTACTCACCCGAATAAAAAAAATACCCTGTGACTGTAAAGTGTCCTTAAGAGTTTTGAAAGGTCCTTAGAAATTAAATGGATTATTATAATACTATTATTATAACGTGAATAAAGACGATCATGACGTCTGTAATCTGAATGTAACGTTCTCTCGTCAGTGACGCGTTTTGGCCTGCAGGGGTCAGCATTGAGCTAACAAAAATGACTTTCAGGCGTTTCCATGGTGATGACGTGGGGTTGATGATTGTTTTTTTTTGGTGCTCAGTTCGCTCTGTTTCATTGGTTGTTTCATTTTTATGATCTGGAAATATTTTGGCGCTGACGTCATGTTTTCAATACCCGAATAAATTCGTGAGTGGCAGTGAATGAGTTAAAAAAAAACATACAATTTGCTTTATTTTAGAAAGACCAAATGCGGGTGTTCGGGACATGAAGACTGCAAGCATTTTCCTACAATGGCAGCTTAATTTGCATGTCCTTTTTCCTCAACTTCCTGTCCTCATTTTGTTGAATAAACCAAGAGGAGGAATGACAAGTGCCCTGTTAAGAGTTTCCCTCAGTGAGGCCAACGTTCCCCCTTTTTTTTTCCTGCATTGTGACATAACAGACAAACATAGTTCCATCGTGGCACATTGTCAACGTTGGGATGTAAAAGGGAAGCATTTTAACTATTACGCCCCCTCACTTATGATTAATGTTAATGTTTTTTATCTGATTTTATTTCAATGTATTTTAATGTTTTTATTTTTCTATATTTTATTGTGTTTTATTTTACTATATTTTATTTTGTCATATTTTGTTGTATTTAATTGAATTAATATAATTGAATTTCATGTATTTTAATGTATTTTATTTGAAGGTATTTTAAGTTATTCTATTTTATTGTATTTTGTTGTGTTTTATTTTATTGTATTTTGTTATATTCTATTTTGTCGTATTTTGTTGTATTTAATTATTTCATTTAATTTAATGTATTTTATTTTAAGGTATTTTAAGTTATTCTATTTTATTGTGTTTTGTTGTGTTTTATTTTACTATTTTTTATTGTTTTATTTTATTTTTTGGTATTTTATTTTATTGTATTTTGTTGTATTTTATTTTGTCGTATTTTGTTGTATCTAATTTAATTAATGTAATTTAATTTCATGTATTTTAATGTATTTTATTTGAAGGTATTTTAAGTTATTCTATATTATTGTATTTTGTTGTTTTATTTTACTATGATCTATTTTCATTCATGTTTTTATTTTACTATATTTTATTGTTTTATTTTATTGTTTTGTAGCCTGCAGCCTGAAGGGGGGGCTGAGAACTACTAGAAAAATTGTTAGACACACACACACACACACACACACACACACACACACACACACACACACACACACACACACACACACACACACACACACACACACGCTTCCCTCAGTGCAACAAGCCTCAGCCAGTAGAACATTTCTGTGCATGTGATGTCAGCCAATCACAATCCTTCCTCCTAACACACCCACTGAATTGTGTATTTTTGTGTATGTGTGTGTGTATCTCGTGTGCAGAAATGTGAGAGGGAGAAAAGATTGAAAGATTCTCCCAGCAGGTGCCGATGTTCTGCTGATGTTGGTCCTTGGGGAGAAACTGAGAGGGAGCCAAAGCCCCAGACTGAGGCGTTCTTGATGAAACTGGATCTCCCATCTCGAACGGGTACATTGCACGTCAGCAAATATTTAATTACCTCCAGACAGACACAGTGGAAAGAAAAAGGGTACACGCACACGCTCACCGACAAGGGTCAGCATTGGAAAATGCATCTCCTGCGGTCAGCTGCAGGCTCTGAAGTTCCCTCCATTTTATCACAAACCAGCAGATTCATGACAAGGCTGCCAAAATGGAGTCCACTGATGATTAAAGGGGCAGTCCACTCGCAACGCGAACGTGCCATGTGAGGGAGGAAACCAAATGAGGCGGGGAGGACGTCGCTGGAACGCCAAAGCAAAACATTCAAAGGTGCCAAATATACAGTTTCGCTTCATTTCAAATATCTCGCTAGCTAGGATGCTAGCCCATAACAAGTCCTTTGGCAACACGAAGTTCCTACTTGTTTCAAACTAAACACTTTAAGGCAAAAATTAGTGCATCCAAAAGTACAGTGGGGCCTTGGCTTACGAACTTAATGTACTTCCAGAGTGTGTAAAACGAATAGTGTGTATCCCAAAAATCAATTTACCATATGAAACCATTAAAATGAGAATAATCCGTTCCCAGGTCTCCATAAAATATACTTTTCAACTAAATAAAACCTTAAAACTACACACAACATACCTTATTCTATGTATAATAAATGTGCTATTGTATTGTAATGAAAGAAATACACTGCACTGTATAATAAAGTCACTATTTACATTTGTGATGGTCGTTGATGGCTCTAAATTGACACCTGTTGCATTCTGACTTGTAAGATCTTACGAAACCGAGGCATCACATTATCATTCATCACATTGATAATTCTCATCGCCACATTCTTTTCCGGATGGAACTGTTCAATAAAGGCCTGCACATCATTCCACTTTGCCGACATTGCCTTGATGCTCTCACTTGATGCTGCAGCCATCTCCTCCTCACCCTCAGATGATAATTCCTGAATGGTTTGCTTCTGCTTGAGCCTTTTTTTTAAACAACTTCAAAAACACACACAGAACACCAAAAAATACAGTTCCATCTGTTTATTAACTATAGAAAATACTGAGTTACTAAAACCATTAAAAAGAAACACTGATAAACGCGTTCATCTGTAAAAAAAAAAAAAAAAAAAAATCCCAACACATACAGTATAGAGCAACAGTACATATCTGCCGTCTGATATTTGCATTAAAATGTATCCTTTTGTATTTTTTTTTTACAAGATTAAATGTGTACAAAGTATATTCTGATAAGCTTTTCTCTCCCACCCCCATCGACAGCGAAGGATCATTTACAAAACGCAGTTTTTTATATTCATTTTGAAAATAATCTGTTTTTTTTTTATCTGTAACAGGACGATAATATACGATATTGAAGGAACAGCAGACGAAGAACCAGCCTCCAGTCCACCTCTCTCTCTCTCTCTCTCTTCAAAATTTCAAAATAAAATAAAAGGGAGAGAAAAGTGCTTTTAACAAACATTCATAACCAGCACTTTCCGTCGATTTATGTATGGTCGGGTTTTCTCGAGTTTGGTTGTACCTTGTATCGAAGCTCAAATCGGAATCGAACTAGCAGCATATGATCAACTCTTAACTGGACAACGATTCGACATTAAACGCAGAAAAATGTTTTCCTGTTTGGCAAAAATGGCTGATTTAGCTTAACCATTTAGCAAAATAAAATAAAAAAAAAATCAATATTGGAAGCCCTGGCTAGGGGAGAACAGACGTTTTTGGGAACGACATTCAGCATTTGAAAGGTTAAAAACGGTCAAATTAGGCATGAAAAAAGAGTCAAAAAAAAAAAAACTAAATACCAAGACCCTTTCTCAAAAAGTGCACTCGTGATCGCGGAGAGACCGAAACGTACTTAATTAACTCATTCACTGCCAGATGATGTGCCAAAAAATGTGTCCACTACACTGCCAGGGTTTTTGTCATTGTCGCTCTAATTCCAGGACCCACAGAATATTTAGGAGTTTTAGGACTGCATAATAATAATCATAATAATAATAATATCAGGTTGCATTAAGCCTAATTCTCCTCTATAAAGCTGTCATCGCACAATTGGAAACTCAGCTGTGGATTCATAATAATAATAATACAGTAAAGTCTCGTTATATCGATATCGGATATATCGATAGTCCCGGTTATATCGATACTATTTCTATGCACGCACGGAGAAAATTACATGCAAACAGGGTTGGATATATCGATAGTCCCGGTTATATCGATATTTTTTCGGACTCCCTTGAAAATCGATATAACGAGACTTTACTGTAATACATTTCATTTCTAAGCACCTTTCAAAACTCTCGAGGTCACTTTACAGTCACAGGAGAAGTTTGTCTGTGGGTGAGCAGCGGCAGCCACACGCGTCAGCGTTCACTCAACCCGGAAGCTAGCTTGCTAATAGCTCGTTGATACCTAGCTATCTACTCGCTATCTGCCTAGCTATCTGGATGGCTAGCTAAAAAGATAGCGAATAGATGCAATGTTTGCGTTTCGTGGTCTGCTACAAGCCACGTGAACTTCTCTTTCCACGATGCTTTTAATGTACGTTTACGTTTTGTAACGTCATAAATTTTGTTCGCTTCTTTTGAATCGCTTCTTTTGAATCTGGAGCTGAACTTATGTGCATTTATTTTGGAAAATGCCACGCAAATGCACGACCTTATAACGCTCGGGAAAGTCTGGAAGCACGAAGCAGGCTTCTGATTGGCTGCCGTGCTGAGTATGCAAATTGCTAAACGAACCGAAATGCAGAAATTTCCAAACCGAATGAAGATTTCAAAATAGGAATAATTTATTCCGAATTTGAAATCTTTGTTCAAACGTTTGCTTTATTGAAAAAAGCCAACGTTTGATTTGCAAAAAAAAAATCATCGTAAAAGTTGCACGCCCCGAGTGTCCGGACAGGCGTTATTTCAGACACTGATTATGCTTATTATTATGAGGATGATGATGATTATTATTTAATTATCATTTAATTATCATATTAATTTAATGATAATTATTAATTATTATTATTATTATTATCATTATTATTATTTATCGGCACCCCCCTCCCCTCCCCATAGGAAAAACCAAAATCCGAACACATTCAGGAATGGCAGCGAATGAGTTAAAAAAGCGGTTAAGGATGAATGTATGCGGAAAATAAAATATACATTGAATATACACTTGTGGATGATGTGTTTACAAGCTTGGAGGAGTGGGAGGGGGGTGGGAATGCGAAAAAAGTCCACCCTGAGCTTGTAAAATATGTGCAATTGTTATGGTTAGTGAGCCAGTTTCATCAACTGCGGACTCAATCTATTGCTCTGATTCTTAATTTTTGCACCTCCAAAACTGTTTTTCAGGGTGGATGAAAAGGGAGAAGTGCTTGTCAAAAAGTGAGCCTGAGAGGGTTTCGATTGTCAAAAGAGGGTGTGTGTGTGTGTGGGGGGGGGGTTGTAAAAAAGAGCTTGACTGTTAAATGTTATGATTCCAAGTGCTCTCTGATTGGCTAGCAAATCGGAAGTCTCCCATGATTTGATCTCTCTGCGCGTCTTTGCTTTCTTTTCCTCATTTTTTTGCATCTCGTGGCTCGTGCTGTTCTCCAGATACATCGAAAACACTCGACACGTTGACTTGTCACATGACCACGGCAACACCAGAATCACAACCTGCGTCGTCACTCAACGTTTCATGAAAGCTTCTCCACTGTTTTACCTCGGAGAGGAAAGAAAAAAAGAATACAAAACACTCCGACATAGTTTTTGACGTGAAGATAAAACAGGCATATTTGCCTGGAGATAGATTCCTGTTACATGAGTATTTACATGTGGTGTCGACAGGTCCTTTGAATACTTCTTCCGAAATCGAGCAAGTTTTTGTGTTTAAGTGTATATACAGTGATACCTTGGCTTACGAACTTAATTGGTTCCCGGACAGAGTGTGTAAGGCAAAAAGTATGTATCCCAAAAATTAATTTCCCATAGGAAACCATTAAAATGAGAATAATCCGTTCCCCATAAAACAGAATTTTCTACTTTCTAATTTTCTAAGCCTTAAAAGTACACAAAATATACCTTATTTTATGTACAATAAATGTGTGATGGTATTATAATTAAAGAAATAAACTGTACTGTATAATAAAGTCGTTTCATTGACCTTTGTGATGGTCATTAATGGCTTGATGGAATGGAGTGTCCGGTTTCATGAGCATTAAACACTTGATGAGGAACGTAGCCTTCTTCTTTCACCATCTTCAGGAATGATCCCTTTGTAGGTGCTTTTTCTGCGATAATTTTACCTAGTTCAACATCAGTTCTGTTCTGTTTAGCTGGGTTGATAGCTTTTTGCATCAAGTGTACATGTGGCTTGTGCGGGTTGTTTATGGAGCCTGATTGATGGGATATTTTAACCTTGCAGTCTACTCACTGCCTTTGAACTAGCAAAGTTGAAACGAGTCCAAATTTCACTGTTTTCTATCCACTTTGTCACTCTTTCTCTGTCGTCTGCCTGTCTCTTTAATGTTTAACCCCTCCCCTCACTGCTGCGTTCTTGACCAATCACGTGGCTTTAACAGATGACTGGGGGCGGGGACTAGAGGACCAAAACAAGCCGGCTGCCATTTTCTTGTTAGGAGAACGGGCTCGTTCGCGAACGACACATCACTCATTGTGGCAGCTCCGTGTGTGTCCCGGAAAATAGTTCGCATGCCAAGGTAAAATTTTCATAAATTTAACGTTCGTAAACTGAAAAGTTCGTAAGCCAAGGGGTTCGTAAACCGATGTATCACTGTATTTATTTTTTGCTTAGCAGATGACCGGGACGCCGTCCGTGTTGAAGATCATCCCCGTGGTGGGCTCGTAGGTGCCGGCAAGATAGTAGAGGTCCTCGCTCTCGGCGTATCGACGCGTGTGGGTCATCTGCTCGTATTCCTCCACGCCGACCACCAGACATTTGTGGCTGACTGTCTGCACGTCATTTTCATCGCTGTGGGACGACTGGTACAGGGCGCGCTGCGAAAATACCCGGGTTGTGTTGTCAAAATTGAGGGCGTATGAATAATGGACAATAAAAATGACCAAAAATAGTTTGATTTTAATTTGATTTAATGGTCATTTCTTCAGGGTAATTGTGGCTAAAAATACTTTATTTTAATACATGGTCGTTTTTTTCGGATAAAAATGCCTTACAATACATGGTCGTTTTTTTTTTTCGCAAAAAAAAACAAAAAACGCCTTACTATAAATGGTGTTTTTTTTCGGCTAAAAACGCCTTACTATAAATGGTGGTTTTTTTCGGCTAAAAACGCCTTACTATAAATGGTCATTTTTTTCTGCTAAAAATGCCTTACTATACATGGTCGTTTTTTTCGGCTAAAAAGGCCTTACTATACATGGTCGTTTTTTTCGGCTAAAAATGCCTTACTATAAATGGTCGTTTTTTTCTGCTAAAATGCCTTACTATACATGGTCGTTTTTTTTCGGCTAAAAACGCCTTACTATACATGGTCATTTTTTTCAGCTAAAAATGCCTTACTATACATGGTGGTTTTTTTTTTTTTGTTTTTTTTTTGCAAAAAACGCCTTACTATACATGGTCGTTTTTTTCAGCTAAAAATGCCTTACTATACATTGTCGTTTTTTCGGCTAAAAACGCCTTACTATACATTGTCGTTTTTTCGGCTAAAAACGCCTTACTATACATTGTCGTTTTTTTCTTGCAAAAACCGCCTTACTATACATGGTCGTTTTTTTCAGCTAAAAATGCCTTACTATACATGGTCGTTTTTTTCGGCTAAAAACGCCTTACTATACATGGTCATTTTTTTCAGCTAAAAATGCCTTACTATACATGGTCGTTTTTTTCTGCTAAAAACGCCTTACTATACATGGTCGTTTTTTTCTTGCAAAAAACGCCTTACTATACATGGTCGTTTTTTTTCGGCTAAAAATGCCTTACTATATATGGTCGTTTTTTTCTGCTAAAAACGCCTTACTATACATGGTCGTTTTTTTTCTTGCAAAAAACGCCTTACTATACATGGTCGCTTTTTTCAGCTAAAAATGCCTTACTATACATGGTCGTTTTTTTCGGCTAAAAACGTCTTACTATACATGGTCGTTTTTTCGGCTAAAAACGCCTTACTATACATGGTCGTTTTTTTCAGCTAAAAATGCCTTACTATACATGGTCGTTTTTTTCGGCTAAAAACGCCTTACTATACATGGTCGGTTTTTTTCGGCTAAAAACGCCTTACTATACATGGTCGTTTTTTTCGGCTAAAAACGCCTTACTATACATGGTCGTTTTTTTTCGGCTAAAAACGCCTTACTATACATTGTCGTTTTTTCAGCTAAAAACGCCTTACTATACATGGTCGTTTTTTTCAGCTAAAAATGCCTTACTATACATGGTCGTTTTTTTTCTGCTAAAAACGTCTTACTATACATGGTCGTTTTTTTTCTTGCAAAAAACGCCTTACTATACATGGTCGTTTTTTTCAGCTAAAAATGCCTTACTATACATGGTCGTTTTTTTCGGCTAAAAACGCCTTACTATACATGGTCGTTTTTTTCAGCTAAAAATGCCTTACTATACATGGTCGTTTTTTCGGCTAAAAACGCCTTACTATACATTGTCGTTTTTTTCTTGCAAAAACCGCCTTACTATACATGGTCGTTTTTTTTCAGCTAAAAATGCCTTACTATACATGGTCGTTTTTTTCAGCTAAAAATGCCTTACTATACATGGTCGTTTTTTTCGGCTAAAAACGCCTTACTATACATGGTCATTTTTTTCAGCTAAAAATGCCTTACTATACATGGTCGTTTTTTTTCTGCTAAAAACGCCTTACTATACATGGTCGTTTTTTTCTTGCAAAAAACGCCTTACTATACATGGTCGCTTTTTTCAGCTAAAAATGCCTTACTATACATGGTCGTTTTTTTCGGCTAAAAACGTCTTACTATACATGGTCATTTTTTCGGCTAAAAACGCCTTACTATACATGGTCGTTTTTTTCAGCTAAAAATGCCTTACTATACATGGTCGTTTTTTTCGGCTAAAAACGCCTTACTATACATGGTCGTTTTTTTCGGCTAAAAACGCCTTACTATACATGGTCGTTTTTTTTTTCGGCTAAAAACGCCTTACTATACATTGTCGTTTTTTCAGCTAAAAACGCCTTACTATACATGGTCGTTTTTTTCAGCTAAAAATGCCTTACTATACATGGTCGTTTTTTTTTTCTGCTAAAAACGTCTTACTATACATGGTCGTTTTTTCTTGCAAAAAACGCCTTACTATACATGGTCGTTTTTTTCAGCTAAAAATGCCTTACTATACATGGTCGTTTTTTACAGCTCAAAACGGCTTACTATACATGGTCGTTTTTTCTGCTAAAAACGCCTTACGAACATGGTCGTTTTTTTTAGCTAAAAATGCCTTACTATACATGGTCGTTTTTTTCTGCTAAAAACGCCTTACTATACATGGTCATTTTTTTCGCACAAAAAGGCCTTTCTATAAATGGTCGTTTTTTTTCTGCTAAAAAACGCCTTACTATACATTGTCGTTTTTTCAGCTAAAAACGCCTTACTATACATGGTCGGTTTTTTTGGCCAAAAACGCCTTACTAAACATGGTCGTTTTTTTCTTGCAAAAAACGCCTTACTATATATGGTCGTTTTTTTCTGCTAAAAACGCCTTACTATACATGGTCGTCTTTTCGGCTAAAAACGCCTTACTATACATGGTCGTTTTTTCGGCTAAAAACGCCTTACTATACATGGTCATTCTTTTCGGCTAAAAATGCCTTACTATACATGGTCGTTTTTTTTTGCTAAAACGCCTTACTATACATGGTCGTTTTTTTTCGGCTAAAAACGCCTTACTATACATGGTCATTTTTTCAGCTAAAAACGCCTTACTATACATGGTCATTTTTTTCAGCTAAAAACGCCTTACTATACATGGTCATTTTTTTCGGCTAAAAATGCCTTACTATACATGGTCGTTTTTTTTGGCTAAAACGCCTTACTATACATGGTCGTTTTTTTTTCGGGTAAAAACGCCTTACTATACATGGTCATTCTTTTCGGCTAAAAATGCCTTACTATACATGGTCGTTTTTTTTGGCTAAAACGCCTTACTATACATGGTTGTTTTTTTCGGCTAAAAACACCTTACTATACATGGTCGTGTTTTTTGTCGATTTTCATTAAGAATAAGAAAGCATTTAAAGGTGCAATTTGCAAAGTCAGTGGAGATGCCTGGGATTGAACTCAAGACTTCATATACGCCAAGCATGCGTTCTACCACTGAGCTAATTGCACAGTTAAAAGACAGAGGAACAACTTACTATACATGGTCGTTTGTTTCATGTCCAAAAATGCCTTACTGCACATAGTCATTCTTTTCGGCTAAAAATGCCTTACTATACATGTTTTTTTTTGTCTAAAACTCCTTACTATACATGGTCGTTTTTTTCAGCTAAAAATGCCTTACTATACATGGGCATTCTTTTCGGCTAAAAACGCCTTACTATACATGGTCATTCTTTTCAGCTAAAAATGCCTTACTATACATGGTCATTTTTTCAGCTAAAAACGCCTTACTATACATGGTCATTCTTTTCAGCTAAAAATGCCTTACTATACATGGTCATTTTTTCAGCTAAAAACGCCTTACTATACATGGTCATTCTTTTCAGCTAAAAATGCCTTACTATACATGGTCGTTTTTTTTGGCGAAAACGCCTTACTATACATGGTCATTCTTTTCAGCTAAAAATGCCTTACTATACATGGTCGTTTTTTTCGGCGAAAACGGCTTACTATACATGGTCATTCTTTTCAGCTAAAAATGCCTTACTATACATGGTCGTTTTTTTCGGCGAAAACGCCTTACTATACATGGTCGTTTTTTTCGGCTAAAAATGCCTTACTATACATGGTCGTTTTTTTCGGCTAAAAATCCCTTAGTATACATGGTCGTTTTTTTCGGCTAAAAACGCCTTACTATACATGGTCATTTTTTCAGCTAAAAACGCCTTACTATAAATGGTCATTCTTTTCGGCTAAAAACGCCTTACTATACATGGTCGTTTTTTTCGGCTAAAAATGCCTTACTATACATGGTCGTTTTTTTTCGGCTAAAAACGCCTTACTATACATGGTCGTTTTTCGGCTAAAAACGCCTTACTATACATGGTCATTCTTTTCAGCTAAAAATGCCTTACTATACATGGTCGTTTTTTTCGGCTAAAACGCCTTACTATACATGGTCGTTTTTTTCGGCTAAAAATGCCTTACTATACATGGTCGTTTTTTTCGGCTAAAAATGCCTTATTATACATGGTCATTTTTTCAGCTAAAAACGCCTTACTATACATGGTCATTCTTTTCAGCTAAAAATGCCTTACTATACATGGTCATTTTTTCAGCTAAAAACGCCTTACTATACATGGGCATTCTTTTCGGCTAAAAACGCCTTACTATACATGGTCATTTTTTCGGCTAAAACGCCTTCCTATACATGGTCGTTTTTTTTCGGCTAAAAACGCCTTACTATACATGGTCATTTTTTCAGCTAAAAACGCCTTACTATACATGGTCATTCTTTTCGGCTAAAAATGCCTTACTATACGTGGTCGTTTTTTTTGGCTAAAACGCCTTACTATACATGGTCATTCTTTTCGGCTAAAATCGCCTTACTATACATGGTCGTTTTTTTCGGCTAAAAATGCCTTACTATACATGGTCGTTTTTTTCGGCTAAAAACGCCTTACTATACATGGTCGTTTTTCGGCTAAAAACGCCTTACTATACATGGTCATTCTTTTCAGCTAAAAATGCCTTACTATACATGGTCGTTTTTTTCGGCTAAAACGCCTTACTATACATGGTCGTTTTTTTCGGCTAAAAATGCCTTACTATACATCGTCGTTTTTTTCAGCTAAAAACGCCTTACTATACATGGTCATTCTTTTCGGCTAAAAATGCCTTACTATACATGGTGGTTTTTTTGGCTAAAACGCCTTACTATACATGGTCGTTTTTTTCGGCTAAAAACGCCTTACTATACATGGTCGTTTTTTCGGCTAAAAACGCCTTACTATACATGGTCGTTTTTTCGGCTAAAAACGCCTTACTATACATGGTCGTTTTTTTCGGCTAAAAATGCCTTACTATACATGGTCATTTTTTTCGGCTAAAAACGCCTTACTATACATGGTCGTTTTTTCGGCTAAAAACGCCTTACTATACATGGTCATTCTTTTCAGCAAAAATTTTTTTTCGGCTAAAACGCCTTACTATACATGGTCGTTTTTTTCGGCTAAAAATGCCTTACTATACATGGTCGTTTTTTTCGGCTAAAAATGCCTTCCTATACATGGTCATTTTTTCAGCTAAAAACGGCTTACTATACATGGTCATTCTTTTCGGCTAAAAATGCCTTACTATACATGGTCGTTTTTTTTTGGCTAAAACGCCTTACTATACATGGTCGTTTTTTTTCGGCTAAAAACGCCTTACTATACATGGTCATTTTTTCAGCTAAAAACGCCTTACTATACATGGTCGTTTTTTTTCGGCTAAAAATGCCTTACTATACATGGTCATTCTTTTCGGCTAAAAACGCCTTACTATACATGGTCGTTTTTTTCTGCTAAAAATGCCTTACTATACATGGTCGTCTTTTCGGCTAAAAACGCCTTACTATACATGGTCGTTTTTTCGGCTAAAAACGCCTTACTATACATGGTCATTCTTTTCGGCTAAAAATGCCTTACTATACATGGTCGTTTTTTTTCGGCTAAAACGCCTTACTATACATGGTCGTTTTTTTTCGGCTAAAAACGCCTTACTATACATGGTCATTTTTTCAGCTAAAAACGCCTTACTATACATGGTCATTCTTTTCGGCTAAAAATGCCTTACTATACGTGGTCGTTTTTTTTGGCTAAAACGCCTTACTATACATGGTCGTTTTTTTCGGCTAAAAATGCCTTACTATACATGGTCGTTTTTTTTGGCTAAAAATGCCTTACTATACATGGTCATTCTTTTCGGCTAAAAACGCCTTACTATACATGGTCGTTTTTTTTCGGCTAAAAATGCCTTACTATACATGGTCGTTTTTTTTGGCTAAAACGCCTTACTATACATGGTCGTTTTTTTTCGGCTAAAAACGCCTTACTATACATGGTCATTTTTTCAGCTAAAAACGCCTTACTATACATGGTCGTTTTTTTCGGCTAAAAATGCCTTACTATACATGGTCATTCTTTTCGGCTAAAAACGCCTTACTATACATGGTCGTTTTTTTCTGCTAAAAATGCCTTACTATACATGGTCGTCTTTTCGGCTAAAAACGCCTTACTATACATGGTCGTTTTTTCGGCTAAAAACGCCTTACTATACATGGTCATTCTTTTCGGCTAAAAATGCCTTACTATACATGGTCGTTTTTTTTCGGCTAAAACGCCTTACTATACATGGTCGTTTTTTTTCGGCTAAAAACGCCTTACTATACATGGTCATTTTTTCAGCTAAAAACGCCTTACTATACATGGTCATTCTTTTCGGCTAAAAATGCCTTACTATACGTGGTCGTTTTTTTTGGCTAAAACGCCTTACTATACATGGTCGTTTTTTTCGGCTAAAAATGCCTTACTATACATGGTCGTTTTTTTTGGCTAAAAATGCCTTACTATACATGGTCATTCTTTTCGGCTAAAAACGCCTTACTATACATGGTCGTTTTTTTTCGGCTAAAAATGCCTTACTATACATGGTCGTTTTTTTTGGCTAAAACGCCTTACTATACATGGTCGTTTTTTTTCGGGTAAAAACGCCTTACTATACATGGTCATTTTTTCAGCTAAAAACGCCTTACTATACATGGTCATTCTTTTCGGCTAAAAATGCCTTACTATACATGGTCGTTTTTTTTGGCTAAAACGCCTTACTATACATGGTCGTTTTTTTCGGCTAAAAATGCCTTACTATACATGGTCGTTTTTTTTTTTCGGGTAAAAACGCCTTACTATACATGGTCATTTTTTCAGCTAAAAACGCCTTACTATACATGGTCGTTTTTTTTCGGCTAAAAATGCCTTACTATACATGGTCGTTTTTTTCGGCTAAAAATGCCTTACTATACATGGTCTTTATTTCAGCTAAAAATGCTGGCTGCACGCAGGATTGTAAAAAAATGGGCCATTGTTAGTAAAAATGCGAATGATGACGATCATAACAGAAAAATCATCTCATACATCGCCATAATTCTCACCTCCATGAAGTCTTTTCGCGGAATGGACGAATGCAGAGTCGGCGGTAACGACTGGCTGCAAATTTGCTCCCAGTTCTGCAAAGGCAAAACATTTCACAATTAGAAAGATTTCCCATTAAAAAAAATCATTTTACACGAGAGCATTAAAGCCAAACCTTCTTGTCGGTGAGTTTCTTCCCGGGATTGGTCTCCTCCGGATGGTAGAACCAGTTGACCCTGACCACCATGTTGCTGCCCCACGACTCCCACATGCTTTGGATGCGACCAATGAAGGGCAGGTTGGGCCTTCCCGCCGACAGGAAGACGGCGCAGTCGCCGATGCGGATCATCTCGCGGCCGCGTACGATGGCCTTGTAAAAAAGCTTCTTCGCTTTGCCTTTCATTCCTCGCCGCTAGCGGAATGACAAACAGGACATTTGTCAGTCTATCTAGGTTGGCTAACTATCTAGCTATCTCGCTAGCTCTTTCCCTTGCTAATCATGAACTCATTCACACATTTATTCGGGAATCGGAAATATGACGTAGAGCGCCATTCCTGAATTTGTTCGTTTTTTTTTTTTTTCATGCTTGGGTGTCGATAAAGCGCTGGCCATGGCCTCTGGCAATGTTTTTTTTCTTTTCCCACAAGTGGGCAACATTTCTTTTTTTAATTCATGTTAGCACTTTGTTCCACAGCTACATCAATCAATATGTATTGCATTGTATTTTGGACATCTGCCCCCATTTCAGGCTCATGTAACTCCAGACGCATATCATTTAGGAATTAATTCTTTTGTTCTGATGCTTTGAAGTAATGGTGGTGCGTGTATAAAAAGTTTCCTCTCTTCACTTCTTTTTATTTATCTGGCTATCTAGCTGGCTATTCATCTAGCTGGCAATCTAGCTGGCTATCTAACTAGCAAGCTATCTAGATGGCTATCTAACTAGAAAGCTATCTAGATGGCTATCTAACTAGAAAGCTATCTAGATGGCTATCTAACTAGCAAGCTATCTATCTAGCTGGCTATCCATCTAGCTATCCATCAATCTACCTGGCTATCTATCTATCTATCTATCTATCTATCTATCTATCTATCTATCTATCTAGCTAGCTAGCTATCTATATAGCTATCTTGCTAGCTATCTAGACCAATATATCTTAGGAATTAACTCTTTTTTTCTGATGAAAGAAGAAAGTTTAAGGTTTCTTACGCTGTGTTGAATGTTTATTTCGTCTTAAAACTCAATTTTCTGTGGGTCCTGGAATTTGACTGACAATGACAAAAACCCTGGCACTGGAGTGGACACATTGATGCACATCGTCTGACAGTCAATGAATTAATGAGATTACTCGAGAACTCCAAAGTAACTTGTAATCCATTACATTGCATGGAGTAACTTGCCCCACGCCGCTCACCTGAGTGGGTTTCCCGAACCACTTCCAGAGCTGCCTGGCGGGGAGGAAGGCGGAAATTTTGGGGCGATTTTCCACACTGGGGAGTCGTTGGCGTTTGGCCAATTCTTTGGTGGTGGGAAGGTGAACCCCCTCCCGCCGTTTTGGCCTCCCCACTTTTCCTTCCCCTCCGCCGGGCTTCGGTTTGGGGGGACGGCCCCTTTGACCGGAACCCTTCCCGGTGGTCGGTTTGGTCGGAGATGTGGACGCCTCGTCGTCTTCCGTTTTCACGTCCACTTCCTCCTTCACGTTTCCGTCGTCCTCGTCCACTTTGTCCGGGGTCGGGGTCAAAGGGGAGTCGGCATCCGGAGGAAGGGAGGCGGGGGTCCTCTCCTCGTCGGAGCTACAGGAGGAGTCGTCCGTGGATGACGAGCAGGAGGAGGAAGACGACGAGGACGATGACGAAGAGGACGATCCTGAGCAGGATGAAGACGAGGACGAGCAGCTGGTGGTGCATTTCTTCTTCTGGTTGCCCCCTTTGCCCCCTTTGCCCCCTTTGGCGCTTTCAGCTTCCGACTCGGAGCTGCTGCTGCTGCTACTACTGCTACTTTGAGACTCTTCCTTCATCTTCCTTCTATCGTCGTCCTTAGGCTCTTCCATTTTGCCTTTGTCCTCTCTGGCGTCGTCTTCGGGACCTCTACCACGGCCCCCTACTCTATCCCGAAGTGCGGTTTCGCACTCTGGAGGTCTTGGTTTGTTAGACTTGATCGGTTTCTGGTCGGTTGAGGGCGTAGGGACTGGATCCCGTCGGACGCTTTGCCCCTCCAGCAACATCAGAGCTTTGGTCTTTTTGGTTTTGGGCGAGGTCACCCCTTCGTGGTCAAGCTTGACGAGGGGCTCGGCAGGCTTAAGTCTGGAGGAGATGGACTTGGACTTGGTCCTGGAGGCCGACCGCTCGGACGATAGCTTCGGTTTGGATGCTGACGAAGTTCTGCTAACCAAAGGCGATCCGGATTGACCCGCGGAAAGTCTCGGAACCGGGCCGGGAAGGAGGACAGATCTAGGGGGTCTGGAGTTCCCGTGATGGTCCGAAGCCGGTTTGCTTTTGGATGTGGAAGTCGAGGTCGATTTGGGCTTTGCCGTCACGCCCGGTCTGGAAACGGGTCTGTCGGATGCGGCCGCATTGGCGATGTTCTCTCTTTCTCGACGCTGACCGTTATACGAGATCAGATTGGGCTCGCTGTACAGGTCCACGGTCAGGACTTTCCCGTAGGTGGAAGGATACGATGACGAAGAGAGCTTGGATTTTGGGATCGGGGCCGAGCCGGTTTTTCTGGGTGTCGCCATGGGGTTCTTGTGTCCCGCTTTGGCTTGAGGCGCCATCGCAGGCCGCGAGGCAGGCCGTGACGTGTCCTGAACTGCTTTCTGGACCGACAAACTCCTCTCCTGGGCTAGTTTGGTCAAATCTTGGGATTTGGTTGGAGGCGGCGTGGACGACAGGGACTCCGTTTTGACCTTGCAATCTGAGTTCAAGGAGTTTTCTGCCATGGGAACGACGAGAATGCAACATGAGACGCGGACACCGGGCAACTCTTTCGGCGATTAAGAGATTTAGGGCGTTGGGCTCACCCGGTTTGGGTTTGGGCTTGCGACCCGGTTTGCCCTTGACTTTTGGCGCCGTTTCATCCGCCTTGGCCTCTTTGCCCTCTTTGCTGCATTTGCGCACCCTCCTGCGAGAGCAACTGGCCACCAGGAGCGCAGGGGAAGGCTCGGCGCCTGTTCAGGGGGGGAACATGGACCTTTAGGGATCATTGATTCCGGGTGATTAATCTACTGATTAATCTTTTGACTAATCGACCAGTTGTTTGATTGGTTGATTGATCAATTGGTGGAGGGATAAAGGAGCATCTGGTACAGTGTGGACTCACAGTGAATCTTGTAGTCTGGAGGCAAAAGTCGAATGTGAGAGAGGGGGATGCGTCCTGTGTCGCCATCGTCAAACTCCACCGTGATGAGATCGTCGTCGTCGTCCATGTCTGAACTTCCTGTTTGGGGAGGGAAAGTGGAAAATTGCAAATGAGCCGTTTCAAAACGGATTCGACTGAGTCTTTAACCTTTAATGAATTATGGTATCGATTATCGATTAGCAATTTACACATGGGAAAATAACCGGTCCTCCATTGTGAAAACCAAACCGGGTCTGAACTGCATTTCTGTCCTACTTTGTTAAGCCAGTAGACTGGATAAGCACCCCCCACAAAAAACAATGAATGGTGTATTTTCAAACTTTCTCCATGTATAAGGCGCACCGAACCATAAGGCGCACCCCTAATGAATGGTGTATTTTCAAACTTTTTCCATATATAAGGCACACGGAGTATAAGGCGCACAATCAATGGTGTATTTTCAAACTTTTTCCATGTATAAGGCGCACCCCTAATGAATGGTGTATTTTCAAACGTTTTCCATATATAAGGCACACCAGAGTACAAGGCGCACCACCAACGAATGGTGTATTTTCAAACTTTTTTTCGTATATAAGGCGCACCGGAGTATAAGGCGCACCCCAATGAATGGTGTTAGCCAACCTTTTCCATACATAAGGTGCATCAGACTATAAGGCGCACCTTCCGTGAAAAAAAAAAAGTTTTCCAAATATAATATAGTAATATATAAAAGTTGTCCAAATATAAGGCACACCACATAATAAGGCGCTACCTTATCCATATACAGTAAAGTCTCGTTATATCGATATTCAAGGGAATCCGAAAAAATATCGATATAACCGGGACTATCGATATATCCGACCCTGTTTGCATGTAATTTTCTCCGTGCGTGCATAGAAATAGTATCGATATAACCGGGACTATCGATATATCCGATATCGATATAACGAGACTTTACTGTAAAAGGTGCACCGGACTATAAGGCGCACCTTCCGTGCATTATACAAGTTTTCCAAATATAATATATGGAGTCAGTGGGTGGCTGCTGACAGTCGTTGCGAGTCCTGTTGTGGCTCAATATTAATTCACATATAAGGCGCACATATGAGGGTCATCTTTTGAAGAAAATAAAGGCTTTTGGGTGCGCCTTATACACCGGGAAATACGGTACTTGGCAGTCAGGCGCAACAACAACAACAAAAATCAAGAGCAGGAAAAAAAACATTTTGAGGACTATCATGTCTATTTTAAACATCAACAAGGCGTATTTCCACGACTTAGATCGAGTATAACGGCACGCTCCGCTGTATCGAAATAGCCTGCCTGATATCGTCATCGCGCATTTGTCATGTGCTGCCAGCTACCATTTAATTGGAAATTGACGATGACTCATAGCATCCGAGCACTGTGTGCGTGTGCATGTGTGTGTGTGTGTGTGTGTGTGTGTGTGTGTGTGTGTGTGTGTGTGTGTGTGTGTGTGTGTGTGTGTGTGTGTGTGTGTGTGTGTGTGTGTATACGTGTACCATTCACAACCGTGCCAGGATAAAGGCAACGGTACTGCTGACTCCAGTAGGCAGCGATGCGGGTGCCCTCGGGTAGATAACGCACCGAAGGAGGCTTCACGTCAATGATCTGAACACACACAAAGTTGAAAGGTCAAAACCATATGCTAAGTGTTTCTTAGCGACGTTAGCTTGAGCATCATTTATTTACAGATAAACTGGAATAAGAACCGGGTCGAGCAGCAGCACCTCGCCAGATAGCTACCTAGCTAGCGATTTGCTATCTGGCTAGCCGGCTAGCTACCAAGATAGATATTTGCTATCAGACTAGCTACCTAGCTATCTATCTATTTGCTATCTATTATCTTTCTAGCTGGCTATATATTGGCTATCTAGCTAGGTATTAGTTATGTATCTCGCTAGCTATCTGGCTGGCTAGCTATTAGCTATATATTAGCTAGCTTTCTATGTATTTGAGTTTCTTCCGGGTTGAGTGAACGCTGGTGCGTGTGGCTGCCGCTGCTCAACCTAGCTATCTGGCTATCTATCTAGCTAGCTATCTATTTGTTATCTGGCTAGATACCTAGCTAGCTATCTATTTGCTATCTATTATATGTCTAGCTGGCCTCTATATCAGCTATTTAGCTAGCTATTAGCTATCTATCTCGCTAGCTATCTGGCTGGCTAGCTATTAGCTATATATTAGCGAGATTTCTATGTATTTGAGTTACTACCGGGTAGACACTACCCGGTAGGGTGAACGCTGGCGCGTGTGGCAGCTGCTGCTCAACCTAGCCATCTGGCTATCTAGCCACTAGCTACCTAGCTAGCTATTTTCTATCTGACTAGCTACCTAGCTAGCTATCTATTTGCAATCTATTATCTGTCTATCTGGCTATATATTGGCTATCTAGCAAGTTATTAGCTATCTATCTGGCTAGCTATCTGGCTGGCTAGCTATTAGCTATATATCAGCTAGCTTTCAATGTATTTGAGTTACTTCCGGGTTGAGTGAATTTTTATTGGTGTTTTGCATTCGACTAAAAATATCAGCCTGCGTGTTTTGTGTATTTTAGACGCTATAAAACGTTTTTTTGATGTCAGTTAGGAAACAAAAAAAGGTGTCGGTTGTCCTTTATGTGGCCGTCACATGACGTATGACCTACTTTTAGGTCATGCATGTTTCATATTTCACTTTGGGCTGCGCGCTCTCGTGTTTGACTAGAAATGCGAGGGAGAGCGATGCGGCGTGTTTAAGCGCGCCGTTTTTCATGCTAGCGACATTGCGGTTTACTCACGGCCTCCTGCAGCAGTTGCTCCAAGCAGTAGATGTGCGGCCGGTTGCCCCTTTCGCCCTCCACCACTACACTGTAGCTGTGGAAAAAAAAAAAACAATTATAAGGAACCAAAGTGAACCAAATGAGGCCGCCGTCACTATTTTTTTTTCCTCAAAAGAAAACAAAATTATGACTTCATACTTTCAAATTATTGGCCACATTTTCACTCCCCGAGAATATTAAAACTCATTCACAAATTTATTCGGGAATTGAAAATATGACATAGATCGCCATTCCCGAGTTTGTTCGGGTTTTACGGGTTTTTTTTTCATGCTTGGGTGTCGATAAAGCGCTGGCCATGGCCTCTGGCAAAGTATTCTAATTGGATTGCTTTTTATCTTTTTTTGGAGGTCAAAATGTGACTTTCCCAGAAGGTTATTTTTTATTGTGATCCAATACTTGTATTTGTATTTGTTTTTTTTTCTTAAAAAAACAATGCATTTTGGGTACTTGATACCGGCTACTTAGCACGCTACCCAGCCGGCTAACTACCAGGCTATCTCGCCGGCAATCTAGCAGGCTATTTAGCTTGTTATCTAGCTAGCTATCTCGCTGGCAATCTAGCTAGCTATCTAGCTAGCTATCTAGCTGGCAATATAGCTGGCTATGTAGCTGGCAATCTAGCGGGCTATGTAGCAAGCTATCTAGCTGGCAATCTAGCTGGATATCTAGCAAGCTATCGAGCTGGCTATCTAGCTGGCTTTCTAGCTAGCTGGATATCTAGCTAGCTATCTAGCTAGCTATTTAGCCAGCTATATATAGCTAGCTAGCTATCTATCCATCTGGTTACCTAGCTGGCTATCTAATTGCTTTCTATTAGCTATGTAGCTGCCTTTACAGCAGCTCTGTATTTTGTTTTTCGACTTCTTCCTTTCCTTTCTTCTTCCTTTCATCACTTTGCTGCTGTGAAATGTAAATTTCTCCACTGCGATACTAATAAAAGGCTCATCCAATCCAATGCTAATATACTTACATATCGGGTGAGTGCACAGTGTTCACATGTCCCGCGTACAAAAGGTGGTCATCCATTGGGATCAAAACCCGTAGCCCGTCCGCCAAAGAGTCTTTATCCAACACGCACTGCACTGGCGCTGAATGTGAAAAACGAAAACAATCAAAACGCAGGACAAGGAATTATGATTGGCGGCGGTTCCAAACCGATACCGACCGGGCGTTGAGGACCTTTCGGGGACGCCGTTGCCGCACGGCGGGATGAGCTCGTCTTCGCTGAAGCTGCTGTCCTGATTGGGTTCAAAGTCTTCATCGGCGGCCATGCTTTCCATCAGTCGGCTCACCGCTCCCCTCGACTGCTGTCAATCATACCAAATTCCATTATTTTTCGACTCACGGATTGTATTCCTTGATTTGAAAAAAATACAGGTAACATTCAACTTACGACCAGCTCGCCTTACGACTACAACCTTCAGACCCTATTTTTAAAATTTGAATTCTACGCCTGGCACCACAAGGTGTCTCTATGCAACATTTTGAATGGATTTTGACTTACAACCATTTTGACTTACGACCATTTGGTCAGAATGGAACTTGGTCGTAAGTCGGATGTTACCTGTATATATTTTCCTTTTGGTGAGATGTTATTTTACGTTATTATTTTTTGGATTGCCTTGAAAGTTATTGACAGCAGAAAGAGTTAATTCCTAAGATATATGGGTCTGGAGTTATATGAGCTTGAAATGAGGGTGGTTGTCCAAAATACAATGCAATACATACAGATTATTTTGCCTTTGGGAAGTCTGCTGACTTTAGCTTAGCGCTAACAAAATGGCCAAACTCCATTGAGATGCTAATGGTTAGCATCGACAGGTGTCGTTTTAGAGCCAATTCAAAACTCTCAAGGTCACTTTATAGTCACAGGATCAGTTTTTCTGTGGGTGAGCAGGGGCAGACACACGCGCCAGCGTTCATTCAACCCAGTAGTAACTCAAATAGATAGAAAGCTAGCTAGCTAGCTAAGAGATTACTAACAGCTAGCTATCCAGCTAAAAGATAGAAAATAGCTAGCTAGATAATAGATAGAAAATAGCTAGCTAGATAATTAATAGCAAATAGATAGCTCGCTAGCTAGGTAGCTAATAGATAGCAACATGAGCCAGCATTCACTCAACCCGGAATAACTCCAATAGATAGAAAGTTAGCTAGCTACCTAATAGAACACTAATAGATAGTTAGCTAGATAGCTAGCGAGCTAGATATAGCTAATAGATAGCAAATAGATAGCTAGCTAGATAGCTAATAGATAGCAACATGACTTTACCCTGCTCATCAGTCAACACACTGACCTCCCGGGTCTTGGTCTTGGCTTTCGATTGGCTCTTCCGCGCCGGGCTGAGTCCCAGAACCGCGGGGACGCCGTCTCTGATTGGACTCGCCAGGGAGGACGGACTCACAGACAGGGACAAGGAGGACTCCTTGGTCTTCTTTTTCTGTTTTACACGTCAGAACATAAATTGGTGGAATGATGACAACGCCCCCCCCTGTGTCGACTATCTGTTCTAAATTTCGATACGGTTCACGATCTAGTGCTTTGAATATTTACTATTTTGACTATTTTGACTTATTGTTTTGATTGGAAACCATCATTTTCATAAACCGTAACCCGGAATGGGATCATGAAAACCGTACTCAGTATGGCAAAACCGGAGTAGTTGGCATTAATGAACATTGGGTATTTACTATTTTGACTATTTGTTTTTATTGGAAACCGCCATTTTGATTAATAAATCATAACCCGGAATGGGATCATGAAAACTGTACTCAGTACGGCAAAACTAGAGTAATTGGCAGTAATTAGATTTGGATATTTACTATTTTGAGCATTTTTGACTTTTTGTTTTTATTGGAAACCGTCATATTCATTAATAAACTGTAGCGGGATGTTGAAAACCATGCTCATTACGGCAAAACTAGAGTAATTGGCAGTAATTAGCATTGGATATTTACTATTTTGACCATTTTTGACTTATTGTTTTGATTGGAACCCGTCATTTTCATAAACCGTAACCCGGAATGGGATCATGAAAACTGTACTCAGTACGGCAAAACTAGAGTAATTGGCAGTAATTAGCATTGGGTATTTACTATTTTGACTATTTGTGACTTTTTGTTTTTATTGGAAACCGCCATTTTGGTTAATGAACCGTAGCGGGATGATGAAAACCATGCTCATTACGGCAAAACTAGAGTAATTGGCAGTAATTACCTTTGGATATTTACTATTTTGACCATTTTTGACTTTTTGTTTTTATTGGAAACCGCCATTTTGATTAAAAAATCATAACCCGGAATGGGATCATGAAAACTGTACTCAGTACGGCAAAACCGGAGTAGTTGGCAGTAATGAACATTGGATATTTACTATTTTGACTATTTTTGACATATTGTTTTGATTGGAAACCATCATTTTCGTGAATAAACCGTAACCCGGAATGGGATCATGAGAACCGTACTCATTATAGCAAAACCGGAGTAGTTGGCAGGTATGTAGGAGAATGGAAAAGGACTCCCCCCCACCCCACCATTATACACACACACACACATGAATAATTAACATACTTTGACCCCATCTTTGACCTCTCTGTGGGAAGCGGGCTGCTTCGATCTGGAAAGGGGCTTTGTGGTGAGCGGCGGGGCTGATCCGGAAGAGGAACTCTGACTGGCGACGGACACGGATGCCATCTGGTTGGCGTCGTGGAGGAAAATCCTCTCGCTGCGTCGTCGGTTCCAAGCTTCGTCCTCGCTGAAGCCACCCGAGCTTCGGGAAGCGGCGGGCAGATCGAAACTGAAGCGTCGCCGAGGCGACGGTCGGCGCCGTTTGATCGGCAGAGGCTTGCGCTGGACGGGCGGCGTTTCGTCCCGTTTGCTCGGGCTGCTTTGCTCGATCCGGCGGGTCGCCGGGGGCAACAGGGGG